>NW_011500561.1:14391-44834 GCF_000495115.2 Populus euphratica
ACCCCGCACAACACATTAACACGGCAAGCGGTGCTACTGAACTCGAAGCAAGTGGAGGCGGCCTCGAATGAGTTATTATCGGGGGTGTTTAAAAAAACTGAAAAACCGATTAAACTGAAAAAACTGAAAAAAATAAAATAAAAAAACCGAACCGAACCGAAACCGATTAAATCGATTAAAATTTTGAAAAAACCAGCCGGTTCGGTTCGGTTTCGGTTTTATAACCAAAAAACTGACTAAATCAAAACAAACAATTTATTTAAAAAAGGAGTTTTTGTTGAGCATTTAATGAGGCATTGACCAATAATTCTAGGAAATTGGATGCAATTTGGCCTAATTAACACCCTGTTTAACTAAGTCAATTAGATAAACTCCATCAGGATAAACCTTGCTTGAAATCAATGGTTCAATTGCTTAATCGAAACTCACATTCACCCTGCACAACACATTAACACGGCAAGCGGTGCTACTGAACTCGAAGCAAGTGGAGGCGGCCTCGAATGAGTTATTACGTCGCGGGATTTTGTCTCGCATTGCTTGCAGGGAAGATATTTTCAAGTTTTTTTTTTTTGTTTTTCAAGTGGGATGCATTGCTCATGTCTTACCTAACCATGCTACTCCGTTCGATTATAGCGCCCCACCCCCCACGCCACCCACAACCCCCCTGTAGTTTAACAACTAAAGCTATTGTTACTAATTACTTCTAAAAAAATAAAATTTAAGAGACCTTTTGCTATTGTTACTAAACCTTGTCTTTTGAAACCCATAACATTATGTGTCTTGTTATTCTATTCTTGTACAAATTCTTTTATGGATTCTATAATACATAAAAAAATAGTTTTATTAAAATTTATATTTTTTTATTTATAGTTATAAAAATTGATTTGGGACAAAATCTGAAATTATAAAGTTAGAGAATTAACTTAATTTTTTTTAAAAAAATCAAAACAATCTCTCTTCAAAGATTTTTTAAAAAAAAATTAGATTCGCTAAACCAATATAGGTTTTATAACTATGTTTCTATCTATGCTTTTAGTTAAAAAATCATGTGTCAATCATTTATACATTTAACCAATAAAAATAGGTTAATGACATGTTTGCTCGTGTTCTTATTTTTATGGGAATTTGCCTTATGAAACTTTTATGGATTCCATTCAACTAAGTATGTTAAATCATATAACAGTTGTTAAAAATTTTACATGGACTAATAAGATAATTATTTGATAAGTAAAACTATATATATAAAAATAAAAAAAAATTAAAAATTCAAACCAATAAAAAAATATCTTCCAATTAAAAATAATAAAGTGAGAATTTAGTTATAAATATTAAAAATATTATATTTTAAAAAATTGTATAAAAAAGAAATTAAAAGGATATAATATAATAACAAAATCAATACTAAGCTAACAAACCCATATTATTTATATATATAAAAAATCATGTTTGGTTTTTATTAAAAAAATTAATGGTTAAATTACATAATAAAAAATCACACACATTTACACCACACAAGACATGTAACACGACAAATGGTGTCATTGAACTTAAATACGTGGAGGAGACCTTGAAAGAGTTATCATGGTCTTGGAATTGTGACTCGCCTTCCTTGCGGGGAAGATATCCAAGCATTTGATTTTTTTCAAATGGGATGCATTGCACATTTCTTGCCTGATCAACAATCCGGTTGTTGACGCATACTACATTCAACTATAGTTTGTATGTATGATAGTTTTAAAATCTAAGTTTCAATTTATCTGAGAAAAATCTTGGGTCAGATTTAAAAGGGTTCATTAGGTTTAATTTATTTTATAAAAATAAAAAATAAAAATAATATTATTTTCAACTAAAAGTTTTTTAAAAAAAATTAGTGAAATAAAAGTTAAGTTTTAATTGTGTTAGACTTGAATCAATTGGTTATCAAAGTTTTTTTTATTTATAATTTAAATTAGTTTAAATTATAAGTTAATCGAGTTTTGAACTAATCAGGTAAGTTCAAGTTTTAAAATAAAAATTTATATGTCGAGTTTTGAACTGATCAGCGAGGCAAGTTCAAGTTTTAAAATAAAAATTTATATATCTAATTTTGCTTTTGTTTTTTTTTCTATG
Organism: Populus euphratica; assembly: GCF_000495115.2. Classification (NCBI taxonomy): domain Eukaryota; kingdom Viridiplantae; phylum Streptophyta; class Magnoliopsida; order Malpighiales; family Salicaceae; genus Populus; species Populus euphratica. Next base: position 16,501 of record NW_011500561.1, read on the forward strand.
GTAGAAGTATTTTTATTCAATAATTAAGGGTATTTTTTATTAGTTTACAAGTATCAACTTTTACATCGATTTTATATGTTCAAAAGACAAAAAAAAAAAAATGTTATTGCCAATCTTGAAGTTCGAATTCAGAAAATTGTTAGAGGAAAAAAACCTTTTTATCACTTAGTCATGATTTTATTGAATAGTTCAAGGTGACTACATAGCAAGAGAAAAATAATCTTTCAAGGATCTTTCTTTTTATAATTCAAAGAGTATATTACAAATTAGTTATATTATAAATCAGTCCTTATATTTTTATAGCTATTGTAACAGTATCATGTTTCTTTTGCTATAGCGATGCCAAATGTTAGAAATTAATATATATATATAATCAATGAATTAATGAAACCTACAGTTGAATCTTGTTTTAAGATCATAATATGTGTTTTTGGAGTTTTTTCCTAGCTTACTTTTCTTGATATTTAATATTACCTTGAAAATTTGATTATTGAGAATTAACTCAAGTTAAAGTTATATTAAAAAGAAAATTATCTCAATTAAACTGATTTAATTAAATTTAATCAAATCTAATGGAATTAAAATTTAATTTTTTAAATAAAATATACTCTAGTGTTCTTTAATTTAATTAACTCATTAATAAATATGAAGAAATTCAGATTATAACATGTACTCTTTTATATTAATGTAGAGAATATTTGGAAATCATGTTCTTAAAAAAATTTATTTTTTAATAAAAAATTAATTTTTTTATATTTTAAATTTTTTTAATGTATTGATTTTAAAAATAAAAAAATATCATTTTAATATATTTAAACATGAAAATATTTTTAAAAATTAATTATAATTACAATCTCAGAATAAACATGTAATTGACTTAGTTGGTTGACCCATGATACAAAAATGGAGATTCAAGAAGGCAGATGATGCACTTCTCTACCTTCATAAAGGCTTCCCATACTAGCATCGACTGCAAATCTCTTTTTGAGATTCACATTTTTTTTTTCTTTACTTTTCATAACTAATTTCTACTAAATAAAGTACACAAAATATATGACAAATTAAATGTTTTACATTTTCAAGCAAATTTAATAAATAAATAAAAGAAACGTGGTTGGCAAGAAGTGCACTTTACCCCAGCCACGACACGCTAACCTTCCAGTTTCTAATCCTCCGCAGCAACCAAAACGAAGCACATAAAAAGACGTTAAAATCTCGAAGCCCAATAAAACCGAATCAGCAACTCCATTAGTCCCATCGCCTTAATATCTTCTTTTCTTTTCTTTTTTTAATGGATACCATAACCGGATGTTGCCTAACTCTCAGACCTCGCAGTCTTGGCATTGCTGACCATCATTCCTCAAAGCTCTCCACTCCAAAACGCACCGTCTCATTACTATCTTCGTACAAAAACCAAAAGTCTAAGACCAAACTAACTTTATCTTCAATGGCAGCACCTCTTCAAGTCTCAGCGTTCTCTACTATAGGTATATGCTGGCGGGGTTTTCTTGTTTTTAGTTTTCTTTTGCCGTGTTGGGTTCTTAGTGTTTTCTTGATTCGGTTCTTGAAGGTGCAAGAAATGAGGAGTTGGAGACAGCAAGTTCTGGTCTTGTTGGGGAGAATGATTTGCTGATTGTTGGCCCTGGTGTTCTTGGTCGCTTAGTCGCTGAGAAATGGCGCCAGGTAATTTTTCTTTTTCATTTTGGTTAACAAAATCATCATTATCGTTGCAATCTGTTATTTTCTGGTCTCTAGTTCTGACTTTGAATGCTTAGGACTGAAGGAGAATTGTGTGATTTTTCTTTTTTTGGGTGTTTGTGTTGTGTTGAAGATCAGCAATTAATGGGATTATGTTTTTTGAGTAGGAACATCCGGGTTGTCAAGTTTATGGCCAGACGGTGACTACAGATCACCATGATGAATTGATTAAAATGGGGATCAATCCATCTTTGAAAGGGACTAAAGCATCACAGCAGTATCCTTATGTCATTTTCTGTGCTCCTCCTTCTCGAACTTCCGATTATCCTGGTGATGTAAGGTAATAAAGATTAGTGTCTTTGTTGCTTATAAAATGGGTGCTCGATGTGTTCAAGGATGTAGTTGTACTGTGTATAAGCAAATGTAAAGTGGTGCCTGATTGCATAGATTTTATTGATCAGAATTTTAATGTGTTCTCGTGACTGTAAAATGATGGGCTATCTTTGCTTTGATTGCATCCACCTTGTTACATGTTCGATTAAAACTGGGTTGCTTGGTTAAGTCAACCTGGGTAGTTTAGGGTTGCTTTGTATGAACAATTGGGTATACAATACGATGGAGAGTTGCACACATATGAGAGGAAGTAGACATTAAAATCTGTGATCGGCAGCATGATGTTACTCAATGATTATGTTATTTCTTCGGACCATTGATCAAACAGAGAAGCTGCCTTGAGCTGGAATGGGGATGGTTCTTTTGTGTTTACATCAAGCTCTGCACCGTATGATTGTTTTGACAATGGACAGTGCAATGAGGTATGCATAAAATCGAAGAATTATTGTTAGAAACAATGCTTACCTTTTCTTTGTTCTCTATATTCAGAAACAGGCTTTTCCTGTGAATGAAAGCTCAACTTGGCTTATTGACAAGTCAAATGAATTGCTCTATTGCCTTCTCTGGCCCTTGGCCGTGAAGACAGTAGAACTTGAAACTATGCTATTTTTGCTTGAGTCTCAATAATATTCCATGCAGGACTCTCCGGTAGTGCCCATTGGGAGAAGCCCCAGAACAGATGTCCTTCTGAAAGCAGAAAAAGTGGTGCTAGAGAGCGGTGGTTGTGCTATTAGACTGGCAGGACTTTATATATCCTTCTCAGTCCTTAATTATGTGGATTTCATAAACAGTTGAAATGGAAACTTTAGAGATTTGTGGTGGATTCACTTAACCTTGACTGTTGACACAAAGCAGATAGAGGTGCGCATGCTTACTGGTTGGAGAAGGGTACTATTGAAGTTCGTCCAGATCACATCCTGAATCTTATTCACTATGAGGTCGAACTCTTTGTTCTTCTGAATTTACAATTGACATTTTTTTTCAGTCATGCATGTAATCCTCCTCTGCTGTAGTTATTTTGTGTCTGATATGAGTTATTCGCATTCCAGATTCTGCATTTTTATTGATTCAAAGGATTTTCATTTCTTGTCATACAACATGCTTTAGATGGTGCTTCTTCTTATTGTCAGCAGCCCTCTTGCGTCCTCACATTGTTAGCATGTCTTTGCACTATGACTATTGTTTGTGATGTAAAACAATGAAGTTGATTTGGTTTTCCTCCTCCGCTGTAGTTATTTTGTGTCTGATATGAGTTATTTGCATTCCAGATTCTGCATTTTTATTGATTCAAAGGATTTTCATTTCTTGTCATACAACATGCTTTAGATGGTGCTTCTTCTTATTGTCAGCAGCCCTCTTGCGTCCTCACATTGTTAGCATGTCTTTGCACTATGACTATTGTTTGTGATGTAAAACAATGAAGTTGATTTGGTTTTTGTTAATTTATTTTGTTTTTGTTACTTTAATAGGATGCTGCTTCCCTCACTGTTGCAATCTTGAAGAAGAAACTTCGGAGCCGGATTTTCTTGGGTTGTGACAACCATCCATTATCTAGGTAATTGCTGTTGATGATAGATAACCTGTCTTGAAATTTAAAAGATTTAAAAGATTCTTCTTCTTCTGTAATCAATCTGCAGGCAAGAAGTTATGGACTTGGTCGCTAAAAGCGGGAAGTTTAGCAAAAAGTTTGTGGCCTTTACAGGTGCTCCTTATGATGAGTTATGGACTGAAGAACCGTCATGACTTCTTCTCTTTCCCCTTGTTTGACAGAGATTCTTATTGTTGTTAATTAAATACTATACCTGCAATTTGCACATCACATGTCTCGTTAATGCAGGGACAAGTGATCCTTTAGGCAAGAGATTAAACAACTCTAAGACTCGCGAGGAGATAGGTTGGGAGCCAAAATACCCCAGCTTCGCTCATTTTCTTGGTGTCTCAAAATAGATGCTATGCCTATCAGCAGTAATGTGATGGCATAGAGCTGACGGGAAGTACAAGGTTGTGACGGAAAGGATGCTTGGTGCTGGGGCAGCTGCTTTCTACCTCACATTTGAAGGCAACAAACCACCTCCATTTTCACTATTTTTGGTTGGCAGCTGCAATGAGAAGCGGAAACCTGAACATGTATTTGATGCTGCTCTTTATGAATAACAAGTCGGTTTACTATTAATTAGAAACTTTTACATTGTGTTTTTCATCTCTTGTCTTGCAAATAAAATACACTTTCATTTGAACTAAAATATAGTGCCAAAGAGGAGAAGAACAGCAGGTGCATTCTACCGCATCATAAAATAAAATCAACGCCACTCGTTTTTCATTTTTCAATTACTGTGTGTTTTATATGGCGTTGTGGTTCAAAGCTTTTCAAACTTGTCTCTTTTTTTTTTGTGAAAATATGTTAAAATATTTTTTTATAAATTTTTTATTTTTAATATTAACATATCAAAATTATTAAAAAACACTAAAAAATACATACAATTATAGAAAAAATGTTAAATCAAGTTAAATATTCTTTTAAATCAAAACTTTAAAGAATTGCGTTAGGAAAGGGTTTTTTTTTTTTTTTCTTTGCTTTGCTTTGTAATGGAGACAATGACTGGTCATCTCCATCCTCCAAGCATTAATTATCAAGTTATAAAAAGATGGTTGACACGAAATATTGATAATTGTAATTAACTAGTTGCAACAAGGTAACACAAAGAGTCCATGAACAAGAAAGGAGGCCACTATTGCACCTTGTTATTTACTTAAAGCAATTTGCGGGTAGGGTAGATATGAATATTGATTAAAGAAAGAAAAGACAGTAGGTTAGATATAAATGGGTGAAATACTTTGGTTGGTCCCTATACTTTAGATTTCTATTCATATTTGTCTCTATAATTTTGTTTTGATCATAGTTATCATCGTTCTTATAATTCTTATACCAATATATAAAATTAAATTGAAATCATAGGAGCAAATATGATAAAAAGAAATCAAAACAATAAAAGTAAAATATGATTTAAAAAAAAAACTGAAACTATAGGATCAGACATAACCATGCATGAATCGCAAGTATAAGGATGATAATGATCAAACCAAAATCACAGAGACGCGTACACACACACACATATATATATATATACTGAAACTATAGGACCAGCCAATGTATTTCATCCATTTACATCTAAACCCCCGCCCCACCACACCACCCCCACTCCCCTTTTTTTATTTGTTTATCAATATTCATATCTGACCTAGTTTCTAAATGCTATAAGTAAATATCCCTTGTTTATTTTATGGACCAACTAGTTAACTAAAAGAATCATAAACTCGACCCATAAAGACCAACCACTAAAAATAATTCCAAGTCAACTTGACTTGGGGCAAAATTTATCGTCTTTTATGCGCTCCGTGACTTATGATGGCCTTGCATATCCCATCCCTCTCTCTCCAAAGAGGCTTAGAACACAAGATCATTCATCAAATTCTTTGTATACAATGGGGAAGGTCTGCTGCTCCGAATCTGATGATGCTGCCTCTGATATGACAAAAGTTTTCATGGTGATTATCATAGCTTTTGTTCTCATGATCATCTGTAGCCCTCGACCTCGACCTCGGCCAACTCCTTATGCTATTTATCGTTGTCGTTGACTCCTCGCTTTCCACCTCATCTATTTCATTGTCTTTGGGCGGAACCGGCCTCCAAGAGCTGGGAACATGAATTTGTATCAGATGCTCGTTGAGAATAAGAAATTTGGTTTACTATTGTTTAGAAACTTTTAGATTACGTTTTTCTTTTCTTGTCCTTGCTAGCAACAGACATTTTACTGTGATTCATCATCAGTTCTTCCTTTCTACTCAACATGTTTCCAGCAATATTGCTGGCCTTCTTGATAGCTTTTCGTTTCTCTCATGGAAACTTGAAATTGAATACTGCTTTCGATTTTCTGGATTCAAACTGACATGATGAGGATGCCAAAGATTCTTAGATAAAAAATATCACTTGCTAGATCCAGATGCTCGGCACCTTTTGCAACCAAATTTTAGAGTGAAGATATATAGCTCTCTTAAATAAGTTTGCAGCAGCCTTCCCTGTTGGTTACCACATCGCACGGAAGGGATGCTGCTTCATGATCACATAATTCAAACCCCTCTGGTCTCAGACTCGTCTTGTCTTGAGGAACATGACTTGGTGCATGGTTAATGATTGAAGCATTTGGCTAACAACATAATTTAAAAGGGTATGGATACTTGAAACTACAGGAACGTATACAAACACAATTAACACTTATTACCTGTTTAGGGCTTAAAGTTTTCATGTTTGTCACTTGTACAATTTAGCTTCGGTCCCCTGTCTTCTCACAGAAGACGGAGAAGAGGATTTACATAAACATCAACTATACAACATACTGGCATAAAATCCTTATGAACATAAACTGATCACTTGCCACATCCCATAGTCCATTCCTTGCATGCTTCGGCAGGACCAGGGAGTTCAATGTGTAACCAGCAATAGAAATCTCGCATGGGGAAGCACAAAGAGCACCTTCTATTTCTGTACACTGAAATACTATAATAAGAGAGCGAACATATCATGCAATAAGCCCGCCGCTTTACATTCTTAACCTTGTCCCTGTGTGCTTTGACACCAGGAAGTTGATGTTGGATTTGAAATAGAGATCTCAACGCGAAACACCTCGTGAACAGCACCTCGGTGAAGGACACCCAAGACCTTTTCCCCTTTGCCTGTTAGAAGATCTTCCAGAGAAACCCAACAAGAACAAGATTCATCCCTCATGCGGAAGCCATAAAACCACCTGCCAAGCTTCCACCATTTAACATGCACTTTACGCTCTAAGATGTTGCAGCCCACCAGCGTGTCCATAACACGGTCAGCCTGCCAACCGCAATACTCAAATATCAGAAAAGAGCCATTCACTCAAACAGCATATATGATTGGAAAAGATCTTGGTCCTATAGAGGGTAAAAGTGCCAACAGTGAGACACAAATACAAAGCAAAGCACTTCTAACATATTGATGCACACGGGATACAATTTAACAATAACAAGTTAGCCAGTCCTGCTTCTGCTATTGATGCTGGCTAGTGCCTTAAGGATAGCTCTTTTCCTCTTTGATCTTCTATTTGGCTAGATTTCTTGAAAGCCACAACATTAATCTCAAACAAAGCCTAATTGATCTGTGCTAGCAGCTTGTCAAATATAATATCCCGATCAAGTTTTGGAACTACAATGCAGATTGACTTGCATAGCTGGTGAACTGACTTGACCAAGCCCACAGTTGAGCTGCAACGGAATCACTTTCTAGTCCCCTATCTATCTTGAAGACACACAGCTGTCAGATGTACAAAAACTTTGTACAATAGACAGGCTTTTCTAAACATTTACAAGGGATTGCTTGAATGTGATTTGTCATGGTAAGGAGGCCCAAAGGAGGTTTCTTACCAAGGCATTAAAGAATGCTATCATCTGCCACATACATCATTCTAAATTGAAGGAACAACTGACTTGCTAAATTAGACAGAACATAGAGTGCAGGGGGGCTTACCGGCATTTCAAGGCAGAAAATGCAGTAGTGCAAGCCAACCAAGTTAAGGAGCACATTAAGCTTTGGTTTGAAAAGGAACATCTGCACATCTTCAAAAGAAAGCTGCATGGAACTCAAATCTTCAATTGCTTTTTGATAGTCCCCAACATCAATTGATTCAGACAGAGAACATTGCTCCACAAACCCAACTACTTCGGCAGCACTACCTGCCTTCTCTCTGTGCATCCTTATATAAATTTCTTTCCACCCCTACCTCCACACACAACTTTCAAATTAGCAAGCTCACAATGGCATACTTGGCAATAATTTGTCACATTTTATACACAGCCACAACAGTCTTCTATCAAAGAAGGCAATCTCTTTTCTTTTCCGTGGCATTTGAATCATAAAGAAAGTGAAAAAGTACACTGATAATAAAAACTGTGAAATGAAATCAACATAAAGCAAACTACCTTTTCACCATAACTAAAGCACCTAGAAGCTTTAATCAAAACTCCATTACCATTATTCAATAGCACACCTATAATAAGAAAAACTAACAAATGGGCTTCTTTCATTTTAACACGAATCACTAACAGATTCAACAAGCACATTCATAGGCAACATTCAATAACACAGCTTGAATAAAAATAACAATAAAAGAGTTTGCTTCATTTCAACTCGTATCACTATAAATAACAGAATTAGCTGATTGAAATTACAAAATTCACTGATAAGATTGAATAACACAGCTAAGGTGAAGAATTAAAACTGGGTTTGCTTCATTTTCACAGAAATAGCTGCAAGAAACAGAAAAAAGCGATTAAAAACAGAAAAGTTCAAACCTTGGTGTTGGGGTCGAAAGAAGAAGAATGAAGCGAAGGCCATCTCTGTTTGGTAAGTGACTCCCATATAGAATCGGACCCACATGAGTCCCTCCAAAACTGAGAGCAACTACCCAATGAACACAGATCCAATACCTTCAAAACATTTAAAAATATATATAAAAATATAAATTTTTACATTTAAAACAAATGAAAAAAAAAAAAAAAAAAAAAAAAAAAAAAAAAAAAAAAAAAAAAAAAAAAAAACATTGTGGTTGCGAAAGAGAAGGAATTGAATGTTATTTCGAACCTGAAGAGATGATGCGATTTTGAGGGCAATATCAAGAGGGAGAGTGCGTTGTATATTTCTCTCTGATAGTTTCATTTTGATTATTCCTTGATAGAAGCAGAATTGAATTGGTTTTTTGGAGAAGAATTGGTCCTGTTCTTATGGTGATGAGACGTATTAGAAGGAGATAAAATACAATACTGGTCCCTATTGTTTGAGTTCTTAGTCATCTTCACCCTATATCTTTGGTTTGCTCATTGTTGCCCTTATTTTACAATTATTGGTAGCATCTGCCTCTTTTGATTTCGAGTTTTGGTCATATTTTCTCGTATGCTGCTGTGGAGGTAATGACAAGTCAACTGCATCCTCCACAATTTAACTATCAAGTTAATCGTTTTTCTTAATTATGAATTAGTTTTAATAATTTATTTTGTTTTTTTAATGAGGTTATTTTTATTTTAGATTATATCATTAGTAAGTTGACTTGATTTATATTATTTTTTAATTTTAATTACATTATTTAAAATTTAATAATTTAAATTTTATTTTATATTAGATTATCTTACTCTTATAATTCAAGTAATGATTTTATTATGTTAATGTGATTAATTCAAATTATTTTTTTAATTTTATTTTTTAATATTAATTTATTAAAAATTATATATTATAATTTATTTTATATTTAGTTATTTTATTTTTATTATTCGGGATGTCATTTTTTTAGAACATGAAGAGATAATGCGATTTTGAGGGCAATATCAAGCGAGAAGGTGCGTTGTATATTTATATCCCATTGGTTGATTTTTTTATTATTATTAATATGAATATTTAAATCAATTTATGTGCATTTTACCCCACAAACCCTTAAATTAATTTCCGTATAAATTCCCAGTAGCCATAAAAAACACACTGATTGGTTGATTTTGATTACTGCCTTGATAGCTGTGTAATTGAATTGTTTTTAGGAGATGACATGCTCCAGCTTTTATGGTGATGAGAAACATTGTAACAGCACAACTTTTAAATATATTTTTTCATGGTTCGAAGACAAATTGAATATTAACAAAAAGTTAAAGCTGATGTTGGTATTACTGTACACTAAAATATAATTTACTATTTATTTTAATAATATAATTATTATATTCGCCCTTGATTATTTTCTCTTGCACTTTGCTTCCAGTAGGATGATTTTTTTTCATGACATAAATGTTTTTTGGAAATTGAGTGGAGTTATTTTAGTAATTGTGTTTTTAAATGCAAAGTAAAATGATGAATGTAACTCTGGAAAAAAAATAATTCATCACAATGATGTATTTTTATGTTTGGTTGAGTAGTGGAATTGTTACATAACCCATACCATTTTAATTTTTTAGCCTTGGATTCAGAGACTTTGTAGTAATTTCTTTATGATTTATTTGTGATTATTAATTGGTCTTGGGGCCATTTTTTATTTTATATAATTAAAAAAATTAAAAAAATTATTAACGTGTGTAAGATATCTACTAGTGCATTAACTGTTCCATTAACAATTTGTTTATATTTTATTGAATTTATCTAACCATCATCTCCCATCCTGAATGTCGCGTGTATACTGATTTGGCCATGCAAAAAATCAAACCAGCTCTTAAATTATTTTTTTTTTTCGATTCAATTCATCTTTTTTTATTTGTAATTTTTTTATTTATTTGATTGTTTCCAATTGGGTTTTATTTTTTTATTTCACCCCTAATTATTTGATTTTTAAAATTTATTTTTAAATTTGGTACTCATTTTTTAAATTGTTAGTTGTTTTGTTTTGAATTGTTTTTTTAGTTTTTTTTTTTTTACAATTTCACCACAGACATTTATTTTCATTTAATTTTTGTTCAAATTTGGTGATGTTTCTTTTAGTTGCTATTTTTAAATTATTTTTTTATAAATTATTTTTTTACAATTTCATCCCTGAAAATTTAAGTTCATTTGATTTTTATGTTGGATTTAGTCTGAATTCTTTTAATTGCTATTTTTTTTTTGCATAATTTTTTTATTGATTTATTTTTCTCAATTTCATCCATCAATGTCAAATTTAGTACTAATGATTTCTCAATTTTTTGGGATAATTTTGATTTTTTTCTCAAATTTCATCTTCATTTGGTTTTTTTCTTATTAGATTTTAAGCTTATATTTTTATGCTCCTTTTCTTTTTTAAGTTTTTTATTAGTATTTTTTCAACGATTTCATCATTCAAAATTAAATTAGATAATATTTAAACTTTTTAATTGAACCCAAGTCTATCTAACAAGTTGCAGGTTTTTAGATTAGATAAGATTTAGGAGATTCACTTGTAATCACTTTGTTTTTTCCTCTTTCTTTTTCAAGTTGATTTTTATTTTTAAGTTTGACTCTTTTTGTTATAGTTTTTCTTCAGTTAGATTATTATTGAATTGTTTGATAATCTAGATAAATTAGGGTATTGTTCTTTCTATCTTTTTCTTATTGTTTTTTTGGTCAATTTATTTATTGTTGTTGTGTTTTATTTTTTCATATTATTTAAATTGCCACTTTAACCAATGAATTTAGACTTTGATTTATTTTTTTGATAACTTTTATTTTTTTTACATAAAAAATTATTGTTTCATCTATGATAAAGCAAGGGCCACATGTCTAGCACTTAACTAGAAATTCAGCATAAAACTTTTTTATATAAAAAAAAACATTACTATAATTTCTATCAAATTTTTGGCAAGTTTCTCCTATAATAGGAGATTTTAAGCTATTGAGTAAGATTTGTTTCATTTCTATTCAATCATTCCAAATATAAAATCTCATTAATTATACTTATTATATTATATTAATCCATATCAAATTACACAATAGTAATTATAAAATTCTCAAAGAAAAATAAAAATCAACATACATATGTAAAAATCATAGGAATACAGATATAAAAAGATAAATTATGTTCATAAATCAATAATTAAAAGTTTAACAAATACCTTACAAACCTAAATTATACATAATTTACCTAGTCTAAGTTAGATAATGTAAAATTACGCTTACACAAGTGGGATGATCCTAAAAACTACAACATTCAAATACAATTATTTAAACAACTAATAAAAACTAATATATTGAAAAATATTATAAGATCTTTTTTTTTCTTTATTTCAACTTGAAAATAAAATATTTTCTATCATTTGTTGATTTTCTTTTATTAATTCCCACACTAAAATCATAATATTATTAGATATTTATAATTTAGGGTGATTTCTTTTTATTAACATCAATGTTAAATTGATATAATTAACAATTATCTAGTTAATCAAGAAAATGCTATCACCATCTCACAAGTATCATTAGCTACCATTTTCCTGGATAGCTAATCAAAAGCTTTAAGGAATATATTGATGTCAATGTATTCACTTTAGCATCATTAGTCTTTTTTATTAGGATCGGTTAATCAAGGTCGAGTAAATATTGATATCAATGTAACTCATTAATATTATTAGTTTTTTGAATTCTAGAATAGCTAATCAAGTCCTTTATTATACTATAACTTATCATTTAATAATGCCAATGCTAAAGAACCTTTTGACATCACTAGCTTTTATATCAAGAACAGTTAATTAGGTTTTTCCATCCATTTCCTTTCTTTCTTTCTTTTTTCCCATTTATTTAACGACCTTTTATAATAATATAGGAAACATAATAAAATAAATCTAATAACTTTATTGGTGTAAAAATTACAAAATATAAGTGTAAGGCATCTATTTGTGATATGTGATGTCCCAACACGAATTTCACCTTATGATATGGCTGTCAAAGTATCCCTATCAAAATAAGATTAATTCATTATCATAAATTCTCATAACCTTGAGAACCATAACTTGGTTCTTTATGACAAATTCAACATTCATAATCTTTGTCAATATTTTTATAAATCTTCCAATTAGAATTCTCCAAAATACATGATTACACAACCTCTCAATTTTTACAACTTCTCAATTTTTACAACTTCTCGTACTCTTAAGTAATTACAATTTCTTGTAATTAAAATACCAACTATCAAAGCTTTTAAATTTCTTAATTTAGTTGACCCTAAAGATTATAACTTTGTTTTTGCTTCATTCATTTATTTCGACTTCACCTTACTATATTTTTATTAATATTAATTACACTCAACATAATTAAAACACAATTCAAGACTTATCTCGCCATAATTTATTTCAAAGTCCTATTCCTACATAAAAATTTCACAACACCTAGATAAGTTCATGAATGTCATTTTAATCACTATTCTCGTCTCAATTCTCACTAAACACATCATTTCTACAAGTACAAATTATTTACCCAATTTCCCTCAATTTCTTTTTTTTTTATTGGTAGCCTCTCCAAACTTAATTCTCCATAAACATATCATTTTTACAAGTGCAAATTATTTACCCAATTTATCTAAAATCCTCTCTTTTTGGTCACCCTTTTATCCATAAAAAAACATATGGTTGTTTCAAAACTTATTTAAACCAACTAATGTTTTCCATGATCAAAATTACCATTTCAAACAAAAAAAATACCATCATAAATAATTTATCTTGTAAAACCCTAACTTATATAATAAAATCTTAAGTAATCAATTCCAAATCTTGTTAAAAATCAAAGTTACACATAGTAAAAAGGAATCTTTACCTAGTAAACATAAGAAACAAGGGAGAATTTGCACTAGAATTCAAGCTTTTAACACTTTCTTCTTCCTTCCTTCATTTCCTTACTTTAACGCCACCTTACCGTTCAAAGACTTTGCAAATTTGATGTTTTTAGGTGTTGATTCTTTAAACTTTCAAGATTTTCTCACTTTCTTTGTTTTCTTAGGGTTTTCTATAGGTTTCTAACATCTTCTCATTTTCTCTTCCATTCTTTCAAATGGCCGGCAACACACATGCATACACAACAATTTTATCACTTTCCGGTATATCTTTTCTTTGTAATCTTTTGTTTTTTTGTAAATATTTTCCAGCTTTTAACACCTATCATCATAAATTTTAAGTTTGGCTATTTTGAATTTCATTACATGATATTCTCATTTCATTACATGATATTCTCATGCCTTTTTTTCTTACATCACTTCCATTATATTTTTATTTGCAATCCTGTATTTTTTTATTTTTCAACCATTTTTTGTATTTTTATTTTTTAAAATTACACATAAACCTTTTATTTTAAATTCCCTTGATCCAATACCATCTCCTTATGAATTTTTATCTAGGAGTTTACAAACATAATTCAAGATACAAGAGTGAGATAATAGGATAAAATTCAATGTTGGTCCCTGTGTTTTGGGTTTTTAGTCATTGTTACCCGTAACCTTTTGGTTTGGTAATTGTAACCCTTACACTTACAATTTTTGGTTATGTTATTAAACTTAGGCTGATGAGCTGACCTGAAACCCGATCCAAGTTGCGTTTAAAAAAAAAAAGTTGAAAATTGACTAAATTAAAACTTGGTGTTGAGGTAGATTATAAGCCAAGTTGAGTTTAAAAACTTTGATTTTTTTTTTTATCATGATAGCATTTATAATCTTTGTCTTTAGTCTAATTTTTCTCATATGATTTTGTTTTTTTCTTTTTCATTTTTTCATATTTGTCTTTAGTTGGATTTTATATGCACAAACAAGAATTGTAAATAAAAGGTAATAATGACTAAATTAAAAATATAAAGATAAATGTAACTAACAATCTAAACTATGAGTGTGTTTGTTTTCTGAAAAATGGTTTTTGACACGACTAAAAGATTAATGTCTTCTCCCAAGTGCAGGAGTGTCGAAGTAATAAATAACCCGGCAAGACCGAGGTCGAACCACAGGGAGGTTAATTGTACAAATTATAAACAATAACAATAAGTAGTAGTAGTAGTAGTAGTAGTAGTAGTAGTAGTAGTAGTAGTAGTAGTAGTAGTAGTAGTAGTAGTAGTAGTAGTAGTAGTAGTAGTAGTAGTAGTAGTAGTAGTAGTAGTAGTAGTAGTAGTAGTAGTAGTAGTAGTAGTAGTAGTAGTAGTAGTAGTAGTAGTAGTAGTAGTAGTAGTACTAATAATAATAATAATAAAGAAATAGAAGAAGAAGAAGAAGATGAGAACTTTGAGATGGAATATTAATGTAACGATTAAACAATGATAATAACAAATGTCAAGGTTAGAGGTTCCACTAATGGTATATCAAACAAGTATAGTATAAACTCTTATTATTGAATTGGAAACCACACACAAAGGAGGTTCCAATCAGATTATATATTGTTAACATGATTACATTAGTCATCTTATTCAATTAATGCTAATACTTGTAAATCTCGTCAAGCATTCATGATTATAACTTATGTTAACAACAAATCAAGTTCCTTTCATAGCTCAGGTGTCGGTTATACCATACATTATGGGCTATGAAAGTGCCAAGCATTTGTTGTACCAAGTGTTATATAACATAAATCAAGATTAGTCATTTAACAAGCAAAGTATTAAAGAGTGAACAAGATAACAAATATAAAACATGTTAGTATCAAACATTAAAGTCCATATTAAGTTTACATTATACTTATTCTTACACCATTAGTGTAACCTTTTCACCTTGACATAACTAACTTAGCTAGACATAATGAAAGAAAGCAAAATAGATAAACAAAATAAGAACATAAAAGCTAACTAAGGAAAGGAAAGGAAATGAAAGGCATAAACTTGATAATAATGAAAGCAAAGCATAAGCATTACAAAAAATACAAAGAGAGAAAGGAAGAGGATGATCTTGATATGGACACCAAGATGCCTAAATGCATGGCAAATGCCTCCTTTTATAGGCCAAAATTGGGAACAATTGATTTGATGACTAATTGATAAGTGGTTGGCCAACTTTTGACTTGGTGACAATCCTTATCTTCTCTTGTCTGCCCAAAATGTCATTGATAACGTCAAAATTGGAGCCAGTTGCAAACATGAAAGTTGTAGGTAATTGTCTCAGCTTTCTTGTGTAAAACATTTAACTCATTTGGACTTCTAGAACTCCAGATATGGCCAAAATACCAAACAGTGATCGGGCTGGAAGACAGATTCGGGCTTCTTTGTTGTTGCTACAATTTGGACTTGATAATGGCCTTTTTAGATCTTGAGCTCCATATGAAAGTTGTAGGCCTATGTCTTACCTTTCCATCCATATAAATTGGACCTAAATCTGAGATATATAGCTCCAGATATGACCCAATTACCGAACAATGCTCCGGTTTGGATTGCACCGACATCTCTTTTCTAAGTTTGGCCATCTCTTTATCCTTGCAATTTAAGTTCTTCAAGTCATCAATCAATCCTTTCATTTATGTGATAGGCCTGCATTAAAAATAGACATTTACCACAAATTATAGGTATCTTATATTATTAGATACATTATTATAAAACATATTTTAGTTAAGGAGTTATTGATACTTCAAGTGCAAAATGATGATATAAAACCATGATAAAAATGCACTTTTAAGTACTAATCACACCCCCTAACCAGCTTATTACTAGTCCCTAGTAATCAAAGCGTTAAAATAGAAAACAAATTTGCAAATTTCACAAAGCAAGGTATTCATCATTTAACTTCCATTAATCCATCCAGATAAACAAACTCTCAATAAATGTATATATCTGCTCAATACCTCTTAACAAGATATTAATAAACCTTTCTTTTGTGCTCAATGTATCAACACATAATTATGGGGCTTTTCTTGGAAGAAAACAAATTTTTTTTGTTCTAATGTTTAAGGTTAACTTCCTTGAGTTGAGATTACTATTTGTCTTCTTTTTTTTGTATTTTTTTTTAACTCTATATACATATACTTTAAAAACATCATGCATCTTTAACCCATGTAACGAGCTTTCAGCTAATGACTCCCAGACTAGTTGGTCTTAGGGCATTAGGTGTTAAGACACCCCTACGAGCTTAGTAACTCAGGTCGTAGATACTGATATGTAGATTGTGCAATGTTTGATTCCCTTAAGCTTTTCTCCTCAACCCATGTAACAAGCGTTGGGCCAATATCTCCCAAGTCAGTTGACTTTAGGGTATTAGGTGTTAAAACACCCCTTCGGGCTTAATTGCTTAGGTTAGGGAGGCTACGAAACCAAACTTATCTACATTTTTATTATCATCATTTTTTTTTCTTTTTTTTTCTTTTTTTTTTGTTTTTGTTTTTTAATTATATACAATCCCTTTCCCTTAGTTGTTACCTTTAACAAAAGAACATAAATAATGTAATAATCCAATATGCAAACCACAATCATATGTTAAAGTGTGTGTGTGTAAATTAAGGTTTAAGAATACATGTTAAATAAGTAAATGAGCAGAATTAAGTGGTAACAATACGAGAGTTTGTAAACCTGAATATTTCAAGAAGTATTATAATAGACCTTGTTAAGAATGATTACTAAGATGCGTCTCAAGAGTCACTTTAACAAAAGAACTCCTTTACTCTGCCATCCTAGTAACAACAATTATGCACATGCTTTATGAAATGAAAAACATTTTTTTTTTTATCAACTATTACCCTCTCCCCCCAACCAAAACGAGACATTGTCCTCAATGTTCTAAGGTAGAAAGATAGAGTATAGAAGATATCACCTGAAATAACGAACACTGACAAAACCTGAAACACACTAAAACAAAAATAAGAAATAACAAAACACAATAATAAAACCAAAAGACACAAAAATTCACAAATGAAGGCTCAAATCCAATCTAACCTTTTTACGGCTTCCCGTAGATGACCAATTTATGCAACTCATGGAAGGATCAATCACAGGAATGAAAGATTGTAGTTGGTCAATCAATTGTTTAGCAGTAGTAGCAGAGATTATGATTTGTCGTGCAGAAGATGTTAGAAATTCTTGTTCCACAGCATGATCAAGAAAAGACAACAATTTATCATAATAACCATTAACATTTAACAAACCTATGGGTTTATGATGAATGTGCAATTGAGCCCAAGAGGAAATATGAAAGATCTCTTTGAATGTGCAGTTGAGCCCAAGAGGAAATATGAAAGATCTCTTCCAATGTGCCTAGACCACCTGGTAAAGCAATGAAGGCATCAGCATGGTTAAACATTGCATTCATTCGAGCTGACATTGTGGAGACCTGAAGTTCCTCTCCAATTGTTTTTCCAATGATGTCCCCTTGTGCCAAAGCTTCAAGGACGACCCCCAAAACTTGACTACCTCCTAAAAATGCAGCTATTGACACACCTCCCATTAACCCAAGACTGCCTCCCCCATACACTAAATGAACCTCCCATTAACCAAAGACTGCCTCCCCCATACACTAAATGAATCTTTCTCTCAGCTAGCACCTGACCAAGATGATTTGCTGATTCTAAAAACTCCTTTTCTTTCCCAGGACTAGATCCACTCAAAACACAAATATTTCTTATTTGATGACCTGAGGAACTTGCCATTTCTACACACTTCTGTATTTGTTGAATGTATGGGTTGAGTAGAAATGAAAGGAAGGAAGAGAGGGTTTTATAGATGAGAAATGAGAAAGGCAATCATAACACCTATATGTTAGCCAGCTAGAGTCTCACACTCTCTCTCTCTCTCTCTTTATTTATTTATTTACTTTTGAAAAAGCATGTGTATGTACAGGTAGTTGTGATTGTGGCTCATATCTTCCCTTGGTTTTACGTCCAAGAACGGCTTAAACGTCCTCTATCGGTCGGGGATAGGCTTCCCATCCAGTTTTCTTAAAAACTGGCAAACAGGGTCTTTTTTATTCAGATTCCCAAGACTAAGTCGATCATGTTCTTTATGAAATAGTGGCCATAAATCATGAATTACACGATGCACATCTCCACTAGGATGCGTCTCAAGAGTCAATAGAAGATTATCTAAAGACTCCTTACTCAGGCCATCCTTAATGAATTGTATTTTATCTTCACGGTTTATAGATACCATTCCTAAAGAACGACATTGTGTATTACAAGTCCATCTAGCACATCGATGACAGACATCCAGTCGTTTTGCACGACGCTTCTTTGCAAAAGTGCTTTTACCTGTTCCAGGCATGTGTGAAATGAAGTTAGAGGACTCACCTGATAATCGGACCTTTGCTTCAATCAACCAACGAATATCTTCAGGAATTCCATGATTCATTAATAATCTCAATCTTGCACATCTAGCACGGTAAATTTTTGTAATCGCATTCTAAGGCAGAGCGGGAAAATACTTTTTCAATTTTTCAAGATTAGTGTCCATTTTCAAATGAGAATTGGAAGAGAGATTCAAAGAATTGCACAAATATATACACAGATATCAGTTATTGTGGGAAACTGAAAGAACCGACTTAAGTCACGGAGTACCGTTGTCCGCCATTTGACCGGGGTGAGAGAAACTAGCAAAAATCACTCAAAAAGAAACACAAAAAAGAAAATGTGAGAAAAACAAAATAATCAACCTTTATCTACAAGATCATTCAAACCAGCTGATTCATTTTCACTAGGAAAATTATCAAAGTAAGCTTTCAAACGATGTCCATTTTCCTTAAAATCATTGTCATTCATTGAATTCTCAATATCACAGGCCCCATAAGAATTGTTCCATCTTGATCTTAGCTCTTTAGGGAATGCATATAGTTGAGAATTATGCAACAAAACTTTTTGACCAGTATCAATCTTTTGACAATTTTCACAAGTTTTGCAGAATGCATGTGTGTCCTTGAACATGGTGGGCCAATAAAATCTATTTTGAAAGATTTTTGTAGCTGTCTTTTTTGACGAGAAATAACTTCCACATGCTTCAGAATGACAAAGTTTCATGACAGTACTTACCTCATTGTCGGGAACGAATCTTTGAAATATTTGATCAGGATAATATTTGAATAAGTTAGGGTCATCACAATAAAAGCTCTTCACTTCGTTCAAAAACTTTTCTTTGTCTTGGGTACTCCAATCAGATGGCAAATCTCTTAAAGCAAGAAAATTGATATTTTTATCATACCAAGGCATTGGACTAAGAGAAAGTAAGGATTTGTTAGGAAAGTAATCATCCATTGGTGTGATGTCAAATGTCGAATCTGCTGTCACTATTGACAAAAGATTTGGATCAACATTTTTGGTGCTTGTTTCATCCATGATTTCCTCCTTAGAATAAATCATTTGCAAATCTTCAGATTCATCTAACTCATTTTTACTTAAAGTAGATTTAAGTTGATCATAAACTAATTCATCAATATGATCTACTTCTTGTAAATCTTTATCATCTCCAGGTTGCTTGCAAATGTTGAAAATATTCATCTCCAATGTCATGTTTCCAAATGATAGCTTCATCAGTCCATTCCTACAATTAATCAATGTGTTAGAGGTTGCAAGAAACGGACGTCCTAAAATAACAGGAAATGAATTACATGCTTCAACAGGTTCCGTGTCCAAGACAATAAAATCCACAGGATAAATGAATTTATCGACTTGTACTAACACATCTTCAATTATTCCTCTAGGCACTCTTACAGATCTATCGGCAAGTAAAAGAGATATAGAAGTTGGTTTTAACTCACCTAGATTGAGACTTTGAAAAACTGAATATGGAAGTAAATTCACACTAGCACCGAGATCAAGTAAGGCTCTTTCAATTTTATGCTCTCCAATAAAGCAAGAAATTGTAGGACAACCAGGGTCTTTATATTTCAAAGCATTATTGTTCTGAAGAATGGCACTTACTTGTTCGGCTAGAAAGGCTTTCTTTTTCACATTCAGTTTCCTCTTCACAGTGCATAGATCTTTCAAAAATTTAGCATAGGAAGGAACCTGTTTAATAGCATCCAGCAAAGGTATATTGATCCTTACCTGTTTGAAAATTTCAAAAATTTCAGAGTTGTGATTGACTTTCCTTTGTTTGGTCATGGCTTGAGGAAATGGAAGTGCTGGCAGAGAATCAGTCTTTTCTTTGCAATTTTCAGATTCATCCCCTTCCTTACCCTCAGAGATTGACTCATTATCTTTCTCATAAAGTTCAAGAGAGGGTTTTTCAATAACCTTACCGCTGCGCAGAGTAGTGACTCATTTGACTTGATCCATGTGTTGGCTTCCGGAACTACTTGCATTTGCATTGTATTGCCCTTTGGGATTTTGTTGTGTTTGAGATGGAAACTTACCTTTCTCTTGGAAACTAAGAGCAGATGTTAATTTAGCAAGAGTATCTTTAAAATCTGTCATGTTTTGAACAAGTTGAGTATTAATTGTCTCTTGCTTTTCAATGAATGCATGCAATGTTTCCTCAAGATTTCTTCTGAGCGGTGGAGCATAAGGAGGTGCATATCCATGAGAATTTTGAAAATTATGGTGTGCTTGAAACGGTGGTTGTGAAGTTTATGTATTGTTGTTCTCACTCTTCCAACTAAAATTTGGGTGATTTCTCCAACCAGGGTTGTATGTTTGGGAGTATGGGTTGTGGTTGGCCCTTTGAAAATTGTTTAAAGCATGGGCTTGTTCATGGAGACATTCCTTAAAAGAAGGCAAGGTTGGACAATCATTGGTTGAGTGTTCATTTGTTTCACAGATTTGACACACAATGTTTTCAACAGATTTTAATTGACCACTCTTTTTCAATTCTAGTGCCTCGACTTTTCTAGCTAAAGATGCAAACTTGGCTTGAAGGTCATGATCTTCCCTAAGGTTGTACATGCCTCCACTAGATGTGTGAAGTTGAGTTTTACTCGGTGCCTCATAAGTACCCGCAGTGTCCCAATTTTGAGCATTTTCAGCTAACAAGTCTAAGTACTCCATTGCTTCATCAGGGTCTTTATCTTTAAAAGTTCCATTGCACATCAATTCAACCATTTGCCTATCTTTAGGTGTTAACCCTTCATAGAAATGTGAAACCAATCTCCATGTTTCAAAACCATGATGAGGGCAAGTACTAAGCAAGTCTCGATACCTATCCCAACATTGGTAAAATGTTTCTCCTGGTTTTTGAGTGAAAGTGGTGATTTGTCTCTTGAAAGAGTTTGTTCTATGAGATGGGAAAAACTTCTTTAAAAATTGTTGTTGCATTTCATCCCAAGCACGAATAGATCCTGGTCTTAAATTTTGTAGCCATGTTTTAGCTTTATCTTTTAATGAAAAAGGAAAAAGCTTTAATCTAATGGTGTTCATGCTACAATTTAAATTATTATATGTGTTGCAGACCTCGTCAAATTTCCTTAAATGCAAGTATGGATTTTCCAATTCTAAGCCATGAAAAGAAGGTAAAAGTTGAATAATACCTGGTTTAAAATTAAAATGAGATGCATCAGGAGGAAAAACTATGCATGATGGTGCACTTGTTCTTGTGGGATTCATGTGGTCTCTAAGTGTTCTAGCACGATTATTCTCATTATTTTCATTTTGAAGTGATTGATTATCTTCTTCGGCCATATTTTCTGAAAATGATGAGGATATCCTACAAAGTCTACCGCTTGATGTACGTGACCACACTCTCATACACGTGTAGGAATAGAAAAAAAGGAAGAAAAAAACAAAAGAAGAAAAAACACGAGAAAATAAACAAAGTTATATACAAGAAAAGTGAAAAGCGAAAATAAAATAAATATTATAATTTATACAAAAACTTACCTCCCCGGCAACGGCGCCAAAAACTTGACACGACTAAAAGATTGATGTCTTCTCCCAAGTGCAGGAGTGTCGAAGTAATAAATAACCCGGCAAGACCGGGGTCGAACCACAGGGAGGTTAATTGTACAAATTATAAATAACAACAATAACAATAATAATAATAATAATAATAATAATAATAATAATAATAATAATAATAAAGAAAGAGAAGAGGAAGAAGATGATGAGAACTTGGAGATGGAAAATTAATGTAAAGATGAGAACTTTGAGATGGAATATTAATGTAACGATTAAACAATGATAATAACAAATGTCAAGGTTAGAGGTTCCACTAATGGTATATCAAACAAGTATAGTATAAACTCTTATTATTGAATTGGAAACCACACACAAAGGAGGTTCCAATCAGATTATATATTGTTAACATGATTACATTAGTCATCTTATTCAATTAATGCTAATACTTGTAAATCTCGTCAAGCATTCATGATTATAACTTATGTTAACAACAAATCAAGTTTCTTTCATAGCTCAGGTGTCGGTTATACCATACATTATGGGCTATGAAAGTGCCAAGCATTTGTTGTACCAAGTGTTATACAACATAAATCAAGATTAGTCATTTAACAAGCAAAGTATTAAAGAGTGAACAAGATAACAAATATAAAACATGTTAGTATCAAACATTAAAGTCCATATTAAGTTTACAGTATACTTATTCTTACACCATTAGTGTAACCTTTTCACCTTGACATAACTAACTTAGCTAGAAATAATGAAAGAAAGCAAAATAGATAAACAAAATAAGAACATAAAAGCTAACTAAGTAAAGGAAAGGAAATGAAAGGCATAAACTTAATAATAATGAAAGCAAAGCATAAGCATTACAAAAAATACAAAGAGAGAAAGGAAGAGGATGATCTTGATATGGACACCAAGATGCCTAAATGCCTGGAAAATGCCTCCTTTTATAGGCCAAAATTAGGAACTATTGATTTGATGACTAATTGATAAGTGGGTGGCCAACTTTTGACTTGGGGACAATCCTTATCTTCTCTTGTCTGCCCAAAACGTCATTGATAACGTCAAAATTGGAGCCAGTTACAAACATGAAAGTTGGAGGCAATTGTCTCAGCTTTCTTGTGTAAAACATTCAGCTCATTTGGACTTCTAGAACTCCAGATATGACTAAAATACCGAATAGTGCTCGGGCTGGAAGACAGATTCGGGCTTCTTTGTTGTTGCTATAATTTGGACTTGAAAATGGCCTTTTTAGATCTTGGGCTCCATATGAAAGTTGTAGGTCTATGTCTTGCCTTTCCATGCATATAAATTGGAAGTTTGGCCATCTCTTTATCCTTGCAATTTAAGTTCTTAAAGTCATCAATCAATCCTTTCATTTATGTGATAGACCTGCATTAAAAATGAACATTTACCATAAATTAAAGGTATCTTATATTATTAGATATATTATTATAAAACATGCTTTAGTTAAGGAGTTATTGATACTTCAAGTGCAAAATGATAATATAAAACCTTGATAAAAATACACTTTTAAGTATCAATCAGGTGACCAACTCTTGATATGGTGACAATTCTTATCTTCTCTTCTCTGCCCAAAATGTCATTGATAACGTCATAATTAGAACCACTTGAAAACATAAAAGTTATAGGAAATTGTCTCATTTTTTCAGGAAAAAAAAATAGAGGTCATTTGGACTTCTAGAACTCTAGATATGGGCCAAACACTGAAGAGTGCTTGGGTTGTAGGATAGATTCAGACTTATTTGTTGTTGCTATAATTTGGACTTGAAAATGACCTTTTTACATCTTGAGCTCCATATGAAAGTTATAGGCCTATGTCTTACCTTTCCATCCATATAAAGTAGACCTAAATCTGAGATCTAGAGCTCTAGATATGACCCAATTACTGAATAGTGTTTTAATTTGGATTATACTAATATCTCTTTTCTAAGTTTGGCCGTCTCTTTGTCCTTTCAATTTCAGTTCTTAAACTCATCAATCAATCCTTTCATTTATGTGATAGACCTATATTTAAAATGAATATTCACCATAAATTAAAGGTATCTTATAATATTAGATATGTTATTATAAAACATGCTTTAGTTAAGAAGTTATTGATACTTCAAGTGTAAAATAATGATATAAAACCTTAATAAAAATGTACTTTTAAGTACTAATTAGGTACTAGCTGAGAAAAAGATTTATTTGGTTTATGAAGGAGGTAGCCTTGGTTAATGGGGGGAGTTTCAATAGCTGTATTTTTAGAAGGTAGTCAAGTTATGAGGGTTGTCCCTAAAGCTTTAGTAGAAGGGAACATCATTGGAAAAACAATTGGAGAGGAACTATAGGTCTCCACAATGTCTGATCGAATGAATGCAATATTTAAACACACTGATGGTTTCATTGCCTTACCAGGTGGTCTGAGTACATTGGAAGAGATCTTTCATATTACCTTTTAGGCCCAACTATATATTCACCGTAAACCTATAGGCCTGTTAAATATTAATGGTTTTTATGATAAATTGTTGTCTTTTCTTGATCATGCTATGTAACAAAAATTTCTAACATCTTCGACATCATAAATCATAATCTCTGTAGCTACTGTTGAATAATGGATTGACCAACTACAATCTTTCACTCCTGTAATTGATCCCTCCATGAGTCGCATAAATTGATCAACTAAGAAAGGCTATAAAAAGTTTAAATTGGATTTAAACCTTCGTTTGTGAATCCTTGTGTCTTTTGGTTTTCTTAATAGTATATTATTGTGTTTTATTGATTCATATATTTGTTTAAGTGTGTTTCAGATTTGTCAATTCGGTGTTTCAGGTGATATTTTCTATACTCTATCTTTCTACCTTAGAATATTGAGGACAATGTCTCGTTTTGGTTAAGGGAAGAGGGTAGTAGTTGATATTAAAAAAAAAACTAACTATGTTTTCTTTTTCGTAAACCATTTGTAAACTATTGTTACAAATATGATAGAGTAAGGAGGAATTTTATTGACTCTTGAGACATATCTTGGTTAAAATTTTTCAATGATTATTTGGAATATTCATAATAAGGTCTATCAAAATACTTCTTAAAATATTCAAGTTTACAAACTCTCGCATTGTTATCACTTTATTCTGCTCATATATTCATTTAACAATTATTCTTAAACCTTTATTTTGACATACACACTTTAACATATGATTGTGGGTTGCATGTTAGATTATTAGATTGTTTATGTTTTTCTGTTAAAGTTAACAACTAAGGAAAGTGGATAGTATAAAAATTATAAAAAAAAACACAAAAAAATAATGATAATAAAAACGTAGATAAGCTTGGTTTTGTAGCCTCCTTAACCTAAGCAATTAAATCCAAAAGGGTGTTTTAACACCTAATACTCTAAAGTCAATTGACTTTAGAGCTATTGGCCTAACACTATCTACGTATCAGTATATGCAACCCAAGTTATTAAGCTTGAAGGAGTGTCTCAACACCTAATGTCCTAAGACCAACTGGTCTGGGAGTCATTAGATAAAAGCTTGTTATATAGGTTAACAATGCAATGTGTTTTTAAGTTATATGTATATTAATTTAAAAAGAAAAAAAAATAAGAAAAAGATAATAATCCCAACCCAAGGAAGTTAACCTTAAACATTAGAATAAAAATTTTATTTTCTTTCAAATAAAGCCCCATAACTATGTGTTGATATATTGAGCATAAAAGGAAGGTTTATTAATATCTTGTTTAAGAGGTATTGAGCAGATATATAAATTTAATGAGAGTTTGTTTATCTAAATAGATTAATAGAAGTTGAATGATGAATGCCTTGATTTATGGAATTTTCAAATTGTTTTTCTATTTTAACGCTTTAATTACAAGAGACTAGTAATGAGCTGGTTGAGGGGTATGATTAGTATTAAAAAATAGATTTTTATCAAGGTTTTATATTAGTATTTTGCACTTGAAGTATCAATAACTCGTTAACTAAAACATGTTTTATAATAACATATCTAATAATATAAGATACCTTTAATTTATGGTAAATATTCATCTTAAATGCAGGCCTATCACATAAATGAAAGGATTGATTGATGAGTTTAAGAACTGAAATTGAAAGGATAAAGGGATTACTAAACTAAGAAAAGAGATGCTGATGTAGTCCAAACTGGAACACTATTACGTAATTGGGTCATATATGGAGCTGTAGATCTCGGATTTAGGTATACTTTATATGGATGGATAGGTAAGACATAGGTCTACAACTTTCAGGTTTTAATAAGGTCGTTTTCAAGTCCAAATTGTAGTAACAACAAAGAAATCTGAATTTATCCTACAACCCAGATACGGTTCAGTGTTTAGCCTATATCTTGAGTTCTAGAAGTTCAAATGACCTTAATTTTTTTTTCCTATAAAGCTGAAATAATTTCCTACAATTTCATATAGAGGTCTGGTTCAAATTCTGACATTATCAATGATGTTTTATTCAGACAAGAGGAGATAAGGATTGTCACCAAGTCAAGAGTTGGCCACCTACTTATTAATTAGTCATCAAATCAATAGTTCCTAATTTTGGCCTATAAAAGAAGACATTTTTCATTTTTTAAGGCATCTTGGGTTTCCAGACCAAGATCATGCTTTTACTTTCTCTTTTTGTATTTTTGTAATGCTTAAGTTTTGTTTTCATTAATACCTTGTTTATGCCTTTCAATTCCTTTTCTTTACTCAGTTAACTTTTATCTTATTTATGTTTTTATCTTATTTATTTATGTTTCTCTTTTTCATTATGTTTAGCTAAGTTTATTATGTCAAAGTGAAAAATGTTACATTAATGGTATAAGAATAAGTATAATGTAAATTTAACATGGACTATAATGTTTGATACTAACATGTTTTGTATTTATTATCTTGTTTACTCTTTAATACTTTGCTTGTTAAATGACTAATCTATATTTATGTTGTATAACATGTGGTACAACAAATACTTGACACTTTCATAGCACAATCGTATGGTATAACAGACACCTGTGTTATGAAAGGAATTTGATTTGTTATTAACATAAGTTATATTCATGAATACCTGACAAGATTTACAAGTACTAACATTATTCGAATAAGATAACTAATGTACTCATGTTAATAATTTATAATTTGATTGTAACATCCTTTGTGTGTGGTTTCTATTTGATTAATAAGAGTTTATACTATACTTGTTTGAAATATCATTAGTGGATCCTCTAATCTGGACATTTGTTGTTATCATTGTTTAATCCTTATATTGATTTTCCATCTCAAAGTTCTCATCAACTTCTTCTTCTTCTTCTATTATTATTATTATTATTATTATTATTATTATTATTATTATTATTATTACAACAGCAACAACTACTACTATTACTATTATTATTACTATTACTGTTATTGTTATTGTTGTTGTTATTATTATTATTATTATTATTATTCTTGTTATTGTTGTTGTTGTTATTGTATTGCTGCTATTTATAATTTATATAATCAACCTCCTTGTGATTTGACCCTGGTCTTGTCGAGTTATTTATTACTTCGACACTCCTGCACTTGGGAGAAGACATCAATCTTTTAGTTGTGTCAATTGGCTGAGTGTTCATTGGTTTTACATATTTGACACTGATTAGTACTTAAAAGTGCATTTTTATCAAGGTTTTATATCATCATTTTGCACTTGAAGTATCAATAACTCCTTAACCAAACCATGTTTTATAATAATATATCTAATAATATAACATACTTTTAATTTGTGGTAAATGTTCATTTTAAATGCAGGCCTATCACATAAATGAAAGGATTGATTGATGAATTTAAGAACTGAAATTGAAAGAACAAAGAGATGACCAAACTTGGAAAAGAGATGTCAGCGTAATCCAAACTGGAACACTTTTCGGTAATTGGGTCATATTTGGAGCTATAGATATCAGATTTAGGTCTACTTTATATGGATGGAAAGATAAGA
>NW_011500561.1:45984-68239 GCF_000495115.2 Populus euphratica
TTGTTGTTGTTATTATTATTATTGTTGTTGTACTATTGTCGTTTATAATTTGTATAATTAACCTCCCTGTGGTTCGACCCTGGTCTTGCCGGGTTATTTATTACTTCGACACTCCTGCACTTGGGAGAAGACATCAACCTTTTAGTCGTGTCATCCTTTGAATTTCAGTTCTTAAATTCGTCAATCAATCCTTTCATTTATGTGATAGGACTGCATTTAAAATAAACATTTACCACAAATTAAAGGTATCTTATATTATTAGATATGTTATTATAAAACATGCTTTGGTTGAGTTATTGATGCTTCAAGTGCAAAATAATGATATAAAACCTTGATAAAAAAAATACACTTTTAAGTACTAATCAATTGTGTTGTATTGAACATTAACTAGCATGAATGGTTGCATGAAAATATGAAAGGTCTATTTTTGTGTTGTACTAAATGTTGAACTATTATGGAATATTTGTTTGTGTATTACAAAGGATATAATATCTTATTATAGTGATTACATGAACAGCCTTTGGAATGATTGACGAGTTAATAATTAGCTTCGACTAATGACATCCTAAGTGGATGGTCAGGACTCACAAATAGCATCCTGAGTGGATGACCAGGTCTCACAAATGATTAGCTTCGGTTAATGGCATCCTAAGTGGATGACTGGGACTTACAAATTATTTGCTTTAGCTAGTGGCATTCAAATAGATGACCGAGATAAATAATTGATTAGCTTTGGCTAATGGCATCCGAATGGATGACCAGGATAAAAGATTGATTAGCTTAGGCTAATGTCATCTAAAATGGATGACTAGAATGAATAAATGATTAGTTTCGAGTAATAGCATCCAAATGGATGACTAGGAAAAATGATTAATTAGCTCTGCCTATTGGTATTCGAGTGGATGATTCTGATAGATAATTGATTAGCTTCGGCTAATGGCATCCTAAGGGGATAACCAAAATGAATAAATGATTAGCTTCAGCTAATTGTATTTGAATGGATAATGATTGATTAGCTTCGACTAATGGCATCCTAAGGGGATGACCAAAATGAATAAATGATTAGCTCGGTAAATAGCACCCTAATTGGATAACCAAGATGAATAAATGAATAGCTTCAACTAATAGCATCCTAAGTGGATCATCAGGATGAACAAATGATTAATTAGGGCTAATGGCACCCTAATTGGATAACCAGGATGAATAAATGATTGGTGACACGACTAAAAGATTGATGTCTTCTCCCAAGTGCAGGAGTGTCGAAGTAATAAATAACCCGGCAAGACCGGGGTCGAACCACAGGGAGGTTATTTGTACAAATTATAAATAACAATAATACAATAACAATAACAATAACAATAATAACAATAACAATAATAACAATAATAATAACAATAACAATAACAATAACAATAACAATAACAATAACAATAACAATAACAATAACAATAACAATAATAATAATAATAACAACAACAATAACAACAACAATCAAACAAGTATAGTATAAACTCTTATTATTGAATTGGAAACCACACACAAAGGAGGTTCCAATCAGATTATATATTGTTAACATGATTACATTAGTCATCTTATTCAATTAATGCTAATACTTGTAAATCTCGTCAAGCATTCATGATTATAACTTATGTTAACAATAAATCAAGTTCCTTTCATAGCTCAGGTGTCGGTTATACCATACATTATGGGCTATGAAAGTGCCAAGCATTTGTTGTACCAAGTGTTATACAACATAAATCAAGATTAGTCATTTAACAAGCAAAGTATTAAAGAGTGAACAAGATAACAAATATAAAACATGTTAGTATCAAACATTAAGGTCCATATTAAGTTTACATTATACTTATTCTTACACCATTAGTGTAACCTTTTCACCTTGACATAATTAACTTAGCTAGACATAATGAAAGAAAGCAAAATAGATAAACAAAATAAGAACATAAAAGTTAACTAAGTAAAGGAAAGGAAATGAAAGGCATAAACTTAATATTAATGAAAACAAAGCATAAAAAATACAAAGAGAGAAAGGAAGAGCATGATCTTGATCTGAACACCAAGATGCCTAAATGCATGGCAAATGTCTCCTTTTATAGGCCAAAATTGGGAACTATTGATTTGATGACTAATTGATAAGTGGGTGGCCAACTTTTGACTTGGTGACAATCTTTATCTTCTCTTGTCTGCCCAAAACGTCATTGATAACGTCAAAATTGGAGCCAGTTGCAAACATGAAAGTTGTAGGCAATTGTCTCAGCTTTCTTGTGTAAAAACTTCAGCTCATTTGGACTTCTAGAACTCCAGATATGGCCAAAATACCGAACAGTGCTCGGGCTGGAAGACAGATTCGGGCTTCTTTGTTGTTGCTACAATTTGGACTTGATAATGGCCTTTTTAGATCTTGGGCTCCATATGAAAGTTGTAGGCCTATGTCTTACCTTTCCATCCATATAAATTGGACCTAAATCTGAGATCTGTAGCTCCAGATATGACCCAATTACCGAACAGTGTTCCGGTTTGGATTGCACCGACATCTCTTTTCTAAGTTTGGCCATCTCTTTATCCTTGCAGTTTAAGTTCTTCAAGTCATCAATCAATCCTTTCATTTATGTGATAGGCCTACATTAAAAATAGACATTTACCACAAATTAAAGGTATCTTATATTATTAGATATATTATTATAAAACATGCTTTGGTTAAGGAGTTATTGATACTTCAAGTGCAAAATGATGATATAAAACCATGATAAAAATGCACTTTTAAGTACTAATCACACCCCCCAACCAGCTTATTACTAGTCCCTAGTAATCAAAGCGTAAAATAGAAAAACAATTTGCAAATTCCACAAAGCAAGGTATTCATCATTTAACTTCCATTAATCTATCCAGATAAACAAACTCTCATTAAATTTATATATCTGCTCAATACCTCTTAATAAGATATTAATAAACCTTTCTTTTGTGCTCAATGTATCAACACATAATTATGGGGCTTTGCTTGAAAGAAAACAAAATTTCTGTTCTAATGTTTAAGGTTAACTTCCTTGGGTTGGGATTATTATTTTTGTCTTTTTTTTTTCTTTTTTTTTTAAATATATATACATATAATTTAAAAACATCATACATCTTTAACCCATGTAACGAGCTTTCAGCTAATGACTCCCAAACTAGTTGGTCTTAGGGCATTAGGTGTTAAGACACCCCTACGAGCCTAGTAACTCGGGTCGCAAATACTTATATGTAGATAGTGCAATGTTTGATTCCCTTAAGCTTTTCTCCTCAACCCATATAACAAGCGTTGGGCCAATAGCTCCCAAGTCAGTTGACTTTAGGGTATTAGGTGTTAAAACACCCCTTTGGGCTTAATTGCTTAGGTTAGGGAGGCTACGAAACCAAACTTATCTACATTTTTATTATCATTATTTTTTTTTCTTTTTTTCTTTTTTTTTTTGCTTTTTTTTGTTTTTGTTTTTTAATTATATATAATCCCTTTCCCTTAGTTGTTACCTTTAACAAAAGAACATAAATAATGTAATAATCCAATATGCAACCCACAATCATATGTTAAAGTGTGTGTGTGTAAATTAAGGTTTAAGAATATATGTTAAATAAGTATGTGAGCAGAATTAAGTGATAACAATGCGAGAGTTTGTAAATCTGAATATTTCAGGAAGTATTATAATAGACCTTGTTAAGAATGGTTACTAAGATGCGTCTCAAGAGTCACTTTAACAAAAGAGCTCCTTTACTCTACCATCCTAGTAACAACAATTATGCACATGCTTTATGAAATGAAAAACAATTTTTTTTTTTATCAACTACTACCCTCTCCCCCCAACCAAAATGAGACATTGTCCTCAATGTTTTAAGGCAGAAAGATAGAGTATAGAAGATATCACCTGAAATAACGAACACTGACAAACCTGAAACACACTAAAACAAAAATAAAAAATAACAAAACACAATAATAAAACCAAAAGACACAAAAATTCACAAATGAAGGCTCAAATCCAATCTAAGCTTTTTACGGCTTTCCTTAGATGACCAATTTATACGACTCATGGAAGGATTAATCATAGGAATGAAAGATTGTAGTTGGTCAATCAATTGTTCAGCAGTAGTAGCAGAGATTATGATTTGTCGTGCAGAAGATGTTAGAAATTCCTGTTCCACAGCATGATCAAGAAAAGACAACAACTTATCATAATAACCATTAACATTTAACAAACCTATGGGTTTATGGTGAATGTGCAATTGAGCCCAAGAGGAAATATGAAAGATCTCTTCCAATGTGCCTAGACCACCTGGTAAAGCAATGAAGGCATCAGCATGGTTAAACATTGCATTCATTCGAGCTGACATTGTGGAGACCTGAAGTTCCTCTCCAATTATTTTTCCAATGATGTCCCCTTGTGCCAAAGCTTCAGGGACGACCCCCAAAACTTAACTACGTCCTAAAAATGCAGCTATTGACACACCTCCCACTAACCCAAGACTGCCTCCCCCATACACTAAATGAATCTTTCTCTCAGCTAGCACCTGACCAAGATGATTTGCTGATTCTAAAAACTCCTTTTATTTCCCAGGACTAGATCCACCGAAAACACAAATATTTCTTATTTGATGACCTGAGGAACTTGCCATTTCTACACACTTCTGTATTTGTTGAATGTATGGGTTGAGTAGAAATGAAAGGAAGGAAGAGAGGGTTTTATAGATGAGAAATGAGAAAGGCAATCATAACACCTATATGTAGGCCAGCTGGAGTCTCACACACACCTATATGTAGGCCAGTTGGAGTCTCACACTCTCTCTCTCTCTTTTTATTTATTTATTTATTTACTTTTTGAAAAAGCATGTGTATGTACAGGTAGTTGTGATTGTGGCTCACATCTTCCCTTGGTTTTACGTTCAAGAACGGCTTAAACGCCCTCTATGGGTCGGGGATAGGCTTCCCATCCAGTTTTCTTAAAAACTGGCAAACAGGGCCTTTTTTAGTCAGATTCCCAAGACTAAGTCGATCATGTTCTTTATGAAATAGTGGCCATAAATCATGAATTACACGATGCACATCTCTACTAGGATGCGTCTCAAGAGTCAATAGAAGATTATCTAAAGACTCCTTACTCAGGCCATCCTTAATCAATTGTATTTTATCTTCAGGGTTTATAGATACCATTCCTAAAGAACGACATTGTGTATTACAAGTCCATCTAGCACATCGATGACAGACTTCTAGTCGTTTTGCACGACGTTTCTTTGCAAAAGTGCTTTTACCTGTTCCAGGCATGTGTGAAATGAAGAAGTTAGAGGACTCACCTGATAATCGGACCTTTGCTTCAATCAACCAGCGAATATCTTCAGGAATTCCATGATTCATTAACAATCTCAATCTTACACATCTAGCACGGTAAATTTTTGTAATCGCATTCTGAGGCAGAGTGGGAAAATACGTTTTCAATTTTTTAAGATTAGTGTCCATTATCAAATGAGAATTGGAAGAGAGATTCAAAGAATTGCACAAATATATACACAGATATCAGTTATTGTGGGAAACTGAAAGAACCAACTTAAGTCACGGAGTACCGTTATCCGCCATTTGACCGGGGTGAGAGAAACTAGCAAAAATCACTAAAAAAGAAACACAAAAACAATGTGAGAAAAAAAAAATCAACCTTTATCTACAAAATCATTCAAACTAGTTGATTCATTTTCATAAAAAAAATTATCAAAGTGAGCTTTCAAACGATGTCCATTTTCCTTAAAATCATTGTCATTCATTGAATTCTCAATATCACAGGCCCCATAAGGATTGCTCCATCTTGGTCTTAGCTCTCTAGGGACTGCATAGATTTGAGAATCATAAAACAAAACTTTTTGACCAGTATCAATCTTTTGACAATTTTCACAAGTTTTGCAGAATGCATGCGTGTCCTTGAACATGATGGGCCAATAAAATCCATTTTGCAAGATTTTTGCAATTGTCTTTTTTGACGAGAAATAACTTCCACATGCTTCAGAATGATAAAGTTTAACGACACTACTTACCTCATTGTCGGGAATGAATCTTTGAAATATTTGATCAGGACAATATTTGAATAAGGTAGGGTCATCACAATAAAAATTCTTCACTTCGTTCAAAAACTTTTCTTTGTCTTGGGTACTCCAATCAGCTGGCAAATCTCTTAAAGTAAGAAAATTGATATTTTTATCATACCAAGGCATTGGACTAAGAGAAAGTAAGGATTCGTTAGGAAAGTAATCATCGATTGGTGTGATGTCAGATGTCGAGTTAGGAAAGTAATCATCAGTAAGGATTCGTTAGGAAAGTAATCATCCTTCGGTGTGATGTCAGATTTCAAATCTGTTGTCACTGTTGACAAAAGATTCGCATCAACATTTTCGGTGCTTGTTTCATCCGTGATTTCTTCCTCAGAATAAATCATTTGCAAATCTTCAGTTTCATCCAATTCATTTTTACTTAAAGTAGATTCAAGTTGATCATAAACTAATTCGTCAATATGATCTACTTCTTGTAAATCATTATCATCTCCAGGTTGCTTGCAAATGTTGAAAATATTCATCTCCAATGTCATGTTTCCAAATGATAGCTTCATCAGTCCATTCCTACAATTAATCAATGCGTTAGAAGTTGCAAGAAACGGACGTCCTAAAATAACAGGAAATGAATTACATGCTTCAACAGATTCTGTGTCCAAGACAATAAAATCCACAGGATAAATGAATTTATCGACTTGTACTAACACATCTTCAATTATTCCTCTAGGCACTTTTACAGATCTATCGGCAAGTAAAAAAGATATAGAAGTTGGTTTTAACTCACGTAGATTGAGACTCTGAAAAACTGAATATGGAAGTAAATTCACACTAGCACCAAGATCAAGTAAGGCACTTTCAATTTTATGCTCTCCAATAAACCAAGAAATTATAGGACAACCAGGGTCTTTATATTTCAAAGCATTATTGTTCTGAAGAATAGCACTTACTTGTTCGGCTAGAAAGGCTTTCTTTTTCACATTCAGTTTCCTCTTCACAATGCATAGATCTTTTAAAAATTTAGCATAGGAAGGAACCTGTTTAATAGCATCCAGCAAAGGTATATTGATTCTTACCTGTTTGAAAATTTCAAAAATTTCAGAGTTGTGATTGACTTTCCTTTGTTTAGTCATGACATGAGGAAATGGAAGTGCTGGCGGTGAATCAGTTGTTTCTTTGCAATTTTCAGATTCAACCCCTTCCTTACCCTCAAAGATTGACTCATCATCTTTCTCATAAGGTTCAAGAAAGGGTTTTTCAATAACCTTACCACTGCATAGAGTAGTGACTGATTTGACTTGATCCATATGTTGGCTTCCGAAACTACTTGCATTTGCATTGTATTGCCCCTTGGGATTTTGTTGTGGTTGAGATGGAAACTTACCTTTCTCTTGGAAACTAAGAGCAGATGTTAATTTAGCAAGAGTATCTTTAAAATCTGTCATGTTTTGAGCAAGTTGAGTATTGATTGTCTCTTGCTTTTCAATGAATGCATGCAATGTTTCCTCAATATTTCTTCTAGGAGGTGGAGCATAAGGAGGTGCATATCCATGATAATTTTGGAAATTGTGGTGTTGTTGCGATGTCGCGGTCGCACAAATTAATTACCCTAGCTTAAAACACACAAGATAGTATAGAGCAAGCAAGGGATCGATCCCACGAGGAAGATTTAGTTCAGATTTTTATGTTATACGTTATGCAATTGGGGGGTTTTGATTTGTGATAATCTAAAATATGGAAGAAATTAAACTAGTGAACACGATCAATTAAAACTGAAATTTATCAAGAAAACAAACCTTGGTCACAAGCACACATCCACCTACAGAAATCAGAACTGATCCTTAAAACGAAACTCCAGTTTATATTCTGAATTTTTATCTTTTCTTAACTTTGGTTAATTAACGGATCCGCCGTATAACTAGCCCTAACCAACAAATAATCACAGTGTCCGCACTAATGATTTAATCTAATGGCAGCCTTAAGATCTAGATAAATTCATTAATCTTAACAACCAAGTTGTCTGCTTGTGTTGCTTTGATCGAATGTTTTCCCTAAGTTTAATAACGTAGTTCCGCCACAATTATCAAGCTTAGTTGCTTCACAAGTTTATATACCCTAACTCCGGTTTTGATACCAAACTTAGCAATAGATTGTTCACAATAATAACTTAGAGTCCGCTCTAGCAATTATCAACAACAATCATAGAAAATATGCATAGGAAAACAATCATACTCATTTATAATACAAACTGAAAATAAATGGAAGAATAAATCTCACAGTTCTTGAAATCTGAAAGCTTTTGCGTCCTTGCAACCAAGAAAAGAGCTTAGCCTTGCATATCTATTGAACAACTACTCCTAAAGATAAAAGAAAGCATTATTTCTAGTATGTAGAGAGGAGAGTTTGTGTTTCTTCACTTCTAGTTGCTACCACCTTTCTTTGATTCTATTGCACTCCCTCCTCTTCTTTCTTGGCTCTCTTGATGTCTATATATAGGCTTCAATGGCAGCTCCTCTTGCTTCTTTATCAACAATGGTGGCTGCCAAACTTGCCAAACTTTGACATTAGTAGTCACCACAAACAACCCACCATTGTAGCCTCCTTCTTTGACAATGGCAGCATTCCAACTTGCAACTGGTTTGTGGTTGGTGATTTGAGGTTGGTGGATTCAGGTTGGTGGCTACTTTTCTTGACCTTCTAGATTGATTTACTAGAGGGGCTAAATTACTGAAATTATAACTTGGATGATAGTTTAGAAGCTTCGAAACATAATTTGGACTCATTTCTTCACGAAACCTGATTGCTGGCAGAATTCAGTTGTCATGTTTGAAAAATCATATTGCCCTCATCTGACATCGTTTTTGGCTGAAAATGGGAGCGTTTCTAGAACTTTGAGTCAGGAATCCAACAAAATTTAGTTTGCATCAATTGGACTTCTATAGCTCCAGATATGGAATTTTGAATGGATAAAGGTCAACAGTGGCAGAATACGAGATTTGACTTTGAAGGATGTGATTTCCATGATCTTCCTCTTTGTATTTTTCTTGCATTACATTTCCAGAAAGGTATGGATGTTAGCTTTTTAGAGCCACTGGAATCACTTCATTTTGATCTCTAGAAATCACGCTCTGCACAAAACATCGACTGAACATCAAATCTGCCAATTATCTCCAATTTACTCCTTTTTGCATTTTTCATCCAAAAATGCCTTCAAAACATAAAACAAAGAATATCAAGGCATTTTACATATAAAACATGGACAAAACATTAGGTAAATGTGGGTGAAACAATCGAATAATATGGTTACATCAGGTGTGCTTGAAACGGTGGTTGTGAAGTTTGTGCATTGTTGTTCTCACTCTTCCAACTGAAATTTGGGTGATTTCTCCAACCAGGGTTGTATGTTTGGGAGTATGGGTTGTGGTTGGCCCTTTGGAAACTGTTTAAAGCATGCTCTTGTTCATGGAGACATTCCTTAAAAGAAGGCAAGGTTGGACAATCATTGGTTGAGTGTTCATTTGTTTCACAGATTTGACACACAATGTTTTCAACAGATTTTAATTGACCACTCTTTTTCAATTCTAGTGCCTCGACTTTTCTAGCTAAAGATGCAAACTTGGCTTGGAGGTCATGATCTTCCCTAAGGTTGTACATACCTCCACTAGATGTATGAGGTTGAGTTTTACTCGGTGCCTCATAAGTACCCGCGGTGTCCCAATTTTGAGCATTTTCAGCTAACAAGTCTAAGTACTTCATTGCTTCATCAGGGTCTTTATCTTCAAAAGTTCCATTGCACATCAATTCAACCATTTGCCTATCTTTAGGTGTTAACCCTTCATAGAAATGTGAAACCAATCTCCATGTTTCAAAACCATGATGAGGGCAAGTACTAAGCAAGTCTCGATACCTATCCCAACATTGGTAAAATGTTTCTCCTGGTTTTTGAGTGAAAGTGGTGATTTGTCTCTTGAAAGAGTTTGTTCTATGAGATGGGAAAAACTTCTTTAAAAACTGTTGTTGCATTTCATCCCAAGCACGAATGGATCCTGGTCTTAAATTTTGTAGCCATGTTTTAGCTTTATCTTTTAATGAAAAAGGAAAAAGCTTTAATCTGATGGTGTTCATGCTACAATTTAAATTATTATATGTGTTGCACACCTCCTCAAATTCCCTTAAATGCAAGTATGGATTTTCCAATTCCAAACCATGAAAAGAAGGTAAAAGTTGAATAATACCTGGCTTAAAATTAAAATGAGATGCATCGGGAGGAAAAACTATGCATGATGGTGCACTTGTTCTTGTGGGATTCATGTGGTCTCTAAGTGTTCTAGCACGGTTATTCTCATTATTCTCATTATGAAGTGATTGATTATCTTCTTCGGCCATATTTTCTGAAAATGATGAGGATACCCTACAAAGTCTACCACTTGATGTACGTGACCACACTCTCATGCACGTGTAGGAATAAAAAGAAGAAGAAAGCAAAAGAAGGAGGAAGAAAACAAAATAAAAAGAAACAAAAGAAAAGAAACAAAGTTATATACAAGAAAAGTGAAAAGAGAAAATAAAATAAATACTATAATTTATACAAGAACTTACCTCCCCGGCAACGGCGCCAAAAACTTGACACGACTAAAAGATTGATGTCTTCTCCCAAGTGCAGGAGTGTCGAAGTAATAAATAACCCGGCAAGACCGGGGTCGAACCACAGGGAGGTTAATTGTACAAATTATAAACAACAATTATAAACAATAATTATAAACAACAACAATAATAATAGAAGCAATAATAATACTAATAATAATAGTAGTAGTAGTACTAATAATAATAATAATAATAATAATAATAATAATAAAGAAAGAGAAGAAGAAGAAGATGATGATGATGAGAACTTGGAGATCAAATATTAATGTAAGGATTAAGCAATAATAATAACAAATGTCAAGGTTAGAGGTTCCACTAATGGTATATCAAACAAGTATAGTATAAACTCTTATTATTGAATTGGAAACCACACACAAAGGAGGTTCCAATCAGATTATATATTGTTAACATGATTACATTAGTCATCTTATTCAATTAATGCTAATACTTGTAAATCTCATCAAGCATTCATGATTATAACTTATGTTAACAACAAATCAAGTTCCTTTCATAGCTCAGGT
Organism: Populus euphratica; assembly: GCF_000495115.2. NCBI lineage: Eukaryota > Viridiplantae > Streptophyta > Magnoliopsida > Malpighiales > Salicaceae > Populus > Populus euphratica. Next base: position 57,225 of record NW_011500561.1, read on the forward strand.
GTCGGTTATACCATACATTATGGGCTATGAAAGTGCCAAGCATTTGTTGTACCAAGTGTTATACAACATAAATCAAGATTAATCATTTAACAAGCAAAGTATTAAAGAGTAAACAAGATAACAAATATAAAACATGTTAGTATCAAACATTAAAGTCCATATTAAGTTTACATTATACTTATTCTCACACCATTAGTGTAACCTTTTCACCTTGACATAATTAACTTAGCTAGACATAATGAAAGAAAGCAAAATAGATAAACAAAATAAGAACATAAAAGTTAACTAAGTAAAGGAAAGGAAATGAAAGGCATAAACTTAATATTAATGAAAACAAAGCATAAAAAATACAAAGAGAGAAAGGAAGAGCATGATCTTGATCTGAACACCAAGATGCCTAAATGCATGGCAAATGCCTCCTTTTATAGGCCAAAATTGGGAACTATTGATTTGATGACTAATTGATAAGTGGGTGACCAACTTTTGACTTGGTGACAATCCTTATCTTCTCTTGTCTGCCCAAAACGTCATTGATAACGTCAAAACTGGAGCCAGTTGCAAACATGAAAGTTGTAGGCAATTGTCTCAGCTTTCTTGTGTAAAAAATTCAGCTCATTTGGACTTCTAGAACTCCAGATATGGCCAAAATACCGAACAGTGCTCGGGCTGGAAGACAGATTCGGGCTTCTTTGTTGTTTCTACAATTTGGACTTGATAATGGCCTTTTTAGATCTTGGGCTCCATATGAAAGTTGTAGGCCTATGTCTTACCTTTCCATCCATATAAATTGGACCTAAATCTGAGATATATAGCTCCAGATATGACCCATTTACCGAACAGTGTTCCGGTTTGGATTGCACCGACATCTCTTTTCTAAGTTTGGCCATCTCTTTATCCTTTCAATTTAAGTTCTTAAAGTCATCAATCAATCCTTTCGTTTATGTGATGGGCCTGCATTTAAAATGAACATTTACCACAAATTAAAGGTATCTTATATTATTAGATATATTATTATAAAACATGCTTTGGTTAAGGAGTTATTGATACTTCAAGTGCAAAATGATGATATAAAACCATGATAAAAATGCACTTTTAAGTACTAATCAATTGGCTTTGACTGATGACATCTTAAGAGGATAGTCGGATTTGATTGTTATGAGTTAGATTTAAAAAATAATGTGTTCATGTATACTACGTTTTGTATATACATAGTATATGAAAGAACTATGATTGTTATTCTTTAAAAAGAGAATAACATTATTTCGACTAATGGTATTCGACATGAATGATTGGATTTGATTATTGTAATTGGCCTCGGTAATTGATGAATTATTAACAATGGTATTTACATAAGTAAGGAGAAATGAAAGAATTATGTTTTTTTGGTCCATGAATGAAATGCAACATTAATATTGTTTTATTATGTTTTCTTAAATTGTCTATGATACTTGAAATTACCTTATGCTATAACAAGGACATCATACCAACATGGTGCGTAAGGAAATTTCGTTTTGCAGCTCACACATTTTGAAAATAAATATATATTCGCATGTTATGGGTGATATGAGTTATGCATGAATGGATGTGTTAATCACTTAATTAGTCATCCGACCCACTTTTGTAAAGACTAGTAATGAAAAATTAAAATGGAACATGGATGTGAATGTACAAACAAGTTGATATGTTGTGTATGAATATTCATATGAGGTATTCATCTAATGAGGATGTCATGTTGTGAAAATTACATGCGGTCAGTATAACAAAAGTGCTAGTTGTGTAATGTGTTATTCGACACTCTTGTATGAATTCGTAATGATAACGAAATTAGAACAAGAGTGTGAATTTATAAGTATGTCGATATGATGTAATGTAAATCTATGAGTATAAAAAAATAATATTATAAGCACGTGTATTGAGAATCCATTCTATAGGAATGTTGATTTATGTTATCCTATATATATTATGCCTTGTTTGTAACAACCCGGCTTTTCAAGCCCCAAAACAACAGAATTTTTTTTTTCTTTGACACACATCATGTCGGTAAATTGCGAACCTATTTTCCTCACATCATCAAAATGCAATCCATACATCAACTACATTCAACATTTCATTTAAAAGGGAAATTTACATAAACACATAATATTATTTTTGCATACTTAGAAGTTCATATTATAATATTACATCCACAGACATGAGTTTGCATTCTTATCCTACTAATAGTCACCATGAATTTAAACAAAAGGGTTCAATAAAAGTTATACGTTTAATACATTGATCCATACAAAATACATCGTGAGTTAGGATGCAACTACATGATTCCTTGTAAAAGTAGGTTCCCGTGTATCGGGTTTCCTAGGCATCTCGTTCATGTGATGTCCCTGTTGCAGTGCAAAATATTTAAGAGAATGCAATTGCTTATTAGTAATAATGATAATTAAATGGTCTAGTAGGAAAAATAAAACATTAACATTATTCCATGGTTGATGCATGATATTTGTAGTTTCTTCATGTATATAGTATACACAATTTATAGTACATATAGTTGCACCAATTCTTGTAATCAACCAAAATCTTAAACCCAGCTATCCTCTCAAGGTATCATTTGTTGAGATTAACTATCCTCTCAAGGTATCATTTTTTGAGATTAACCGTTCACTCACCCCGATCATCCACTTCGGATGCCTTTAGCCGAAGCTAATCAATCACTTGTCCCGATCATCTATTCGGATGCCATTAGCCGAGGCTAATCATTCGTTTATCTCGATCATCCATTCGGATGCCATTAGCCGAGGCTAATCATTCCTTTATCCCAGTCATCCATTCAGCCAACACATTTTTGGCAGCAAATCGAAATTTCACTACAAAACACCCAATTCGACAGTGAATTCTAATTCGCTGCAGAAGACTAAATTTCGGCAGCGAATACTAATTCGCTGCAGCCGATACAGTTTTGGCAGCAAATTGAAATGTCGCTGCAGAAGACACACATTGAAAACCATCAATTACAGCATATATCTTTCAATCATTCCAGCAGAATACACACATTGAAACTATCCATTCCAGCACATAATCCTTCAGCCAATCCCAGCAAAACACACACATTGCATGCCGGCCAACCCCATAGTTAAAGTCGGCCCCCTACTATGATTTGTTGTTTCTATTTTATTCATTTTTCTTTACTAGATGTTCTGAAATTGGCCTCATTTCATTTCTGTTTTCTTTGTCCTCTTAGTAAATTTCTGTTTTCTTCACAGCTAGCTTAGGTCATAGTTCAATTTTCTTAGGGTTTTTCTTCTTCATTTCCAGTTCTAAATCTTAAGGAGAAGAGGAAGGAAGTTTCATGACCCATACCTTACGAATCTAGCTAGGTTTGAGGAAGGTTTGACAGTGTTCTTCCTCCTCTCCTGCTGGTTTTCTTCCTTCTTCTTCCTCTCACATTGGTTCCCTTCTCCTCTCTCTCTAGGTGGCTGTCCAATCTTCTCTCAAGGTCTCCTCTCTCTCCCTCACACGTTCACAAGGCTTAGGTTTCTGTTGGGGAGGAGAAAGGGAGAGTAACAAGCAGCTGGACATACAGCTGCAGCAACTTTGATAAAAGCTAGGGTTACCTTCTCTCTCCTCCTTATATTTATACTCCCCATTAAATGAGGTGGGTGTTTGGGGGTTGGTTTAGATGTGTTCTTATCCTTGTTTTGGTCTATCTAAAACCAGTTTTACCCCTCCCTCTCAACTCCTTAAGAAAATTATTATTATTTTATTTTTTAAGACAAAAACTTCATCGCTGCCGATGTAGAAATCGACAGCGGAAACTGCATCGCTGCCGATCGAGAAATCAGCAGCGAAAATTGCGTCGCTGCCGATCGAGAAATCGGCAGCGAAAACTGCTTCGCTGCAGATGCAGAAATCGGCAGCAGAAACTGCGTCACTGTCGATGCAGAAATCGGCAGCGAAAACTGCTTTGCTGCAGATGCAGAAATCGGCAACGGAAACTGCGTCGCTGACAATGCAGAAATCGGCAGCAGAAACTGCTTCGTTGCAGATGCAGAAATCGGCAGCGAAAACTATGTCACTGCCGATTTAGAAATCGGCAGCGAAAACTGCTTCGCTGCAGATGCAGAAACTGCGTCGTTGTCGATGCAAAAATCGGCAGTGAAAACTGCTTCGCTGCAGATGCAGAAATCTGCTGCGGAAACTGCGTCACTGACAATGCAGAAATTGGCAGCGGAAACTGCTTCCTTATAGGCCTTTTTGCTCCGTAGCTCCTTCACTTCCTGATCAAGTATCCTTATAGGCCTCAATTCTAGTGTTAAGTCTTCCTTGACTTCTACTGGAACCTGGGGTAGGATTCGGGTGGGGTCCACGTCAGCCTTTCTTAACAATGAGACATGGAACACATCATGGACCTTGGCTAACTGTGGGGGCAAGTCCACTTTGTAGGCTATTGGTCCTACTCGCTGTAAGATTTTGAAGGGTCCAATGAAGTGGGGAGTTAGCTTCCCTTTCAATCCAAACCGTAACATGTTCTTCCATGGGGCTACCTTCAGGAATACCTGGTCCCCTATACTGAACTCGAGAGGTCTTCTCCTCACATCAGCATACTTCTTCTGTCTATCCTATTCGGCTTTGATGCGATCCCTAATAGTTCTCACTTTCTCCGTGGTGACTTGGACCAATTCTGCGCCATATAACTTCCGGTCCCCGATTTCCTCCCAACATAAAGGAGTTCTGCACCTCCTACCATACAAGGCTTCATATGGGGCCATCCCTATTGTGGCTTGGTGACTATTGTTATACGTGAACTCCACTAATGCCATGTGTTCCTCCCAGTTTCCTCTAAATTCCAAAACACAGGCTCGTAATAGGTCTTCCAAGACTTGGATGATTCTTTATGACTGACCATCCGTTTGAGGGTGAAACGCAGTGCTCATGTCCAATCTTGTTCCCAAGGCATGTTGTATGTTTGGCCAAAGTCGAGAGGTGAACCTGGGATCTCGATCCGATACAATGGACACTGGAATCCCATGAAGTCGTACCACCTCATTTATATAAATCTTGGCAAGCTTGTCCACCGAGTCAGTCATCTTTATAGGCAAGAATAGTTCGGATTTCATCAACCCATATCGCGTCATTTCCTTTCCTCCCTTTGGGAAATCCTGACATGAAATCCATGGTGATCATCTCCCACTTCCATTCTGGAATTTGTAATGGTTGTAATGGTCCCGCAGACCTTTGGTGTTCAACGTTGACTTATTGACATATCCCACACTTAGACACTTACTCAGCTATTTCCCTTTTCATATCAGGCCACCAATAGAGGTGTTTCAAGTCTCGATACATCTTAGTGCTGCCAGGATGTATGGAGAACCGAGACTCATATGCTTCTTGTAGAACCGTTCGTTTGACTGTTTCATCACTAGGCACGTATAACCGTTGTCCCATCATCAAGGATCCATCATCCGCTACTCGGAATTTCATTTCTACTCTGGCCTCCACATTCCTCCTAATCTTACACCCCTCCTTGTCATGGAATTAGGCATGTAGTATCTGTTCCCGATACGTTGGTCGCACTAATAATTGGGCTACTAACCCACCTCCGGCATTAATGTCCAAATCTGCACCCATCTCTTTCAATTCCACCAATTGCCGCTCTTTTCCCACTGTTAACCTTCCTAGGGTGGCTTTATTTTTGCAACTAAGGGCATCTGCCACCATGTTTGCTTTCCCTGGATGGTATTCTATGGTGCAGTCATAATCCTTAATGAGCTCTATCCACCTTCTTTGTCGCATGTTCAACTCCTTTTGCGACATCAGATACTTTAGACTCTTATGATCAGTAAAAATTTGGGTTCGAGACCCATACAAATAGTGTCTCCATATCCTCAAGGCAAAAACTACAGCAGCCAGCTCCAGGTCATGCACTGGGTAGTTCACCTCATGAGTCTTTAACTGTCTTGATGCATAGGCGATCACTTTCCCATGTTGCATCAGAACACACCCCAATCCCTTCCCCGAAGCATCACTATATACCACAAAACCCTCGGTCCCTAAGGGAAGGGTCAACACTGGAGCAGTGGTGAGCCTCCTCTTCAATTCTTGGAAGCTTTTCTCACATTCTTCTGACCACACCCATTTCTTATTCTTCCTAGTTAGCTGGGTCAAAGGGGTTACAATCAGGGAAAAACCTTCGATAAACCTCCGATAGTATCCTGCAAGTCCCAGGAAGCTACGTATTTCGATGACTGAAGTTTGTCTTTCCCATTTCAAAACTGCCTCAACTTTTTAGGGGTCTACAAAAACACCTTCGGCTAAAATGACATGTCCTAGAAACGTCACTCTCTTCAACCAAAATTCACATTTACTTAGTTTTGCATATAACTGGTGATCTCTCAAGGTTTGTAAGGTTTGTCTCAAGTGTTCTTCGTGCTCCTCGAAAGAATTTGAGTACACCAGTATATCGTCAATGAACACCACCACAAACTTATCAAGATATGGTTGGAAAACCCGATTCATCAAGTCCATGAAGAGGGCTGGGGCGTTCGTCAACCCGAACAGTAGCACCAAAAATTCATAGTGTCCGTAACGAGTTCTAAATGCAGTCTTTGCTACATTCGCTTCTTTAATCTTCATCTGATAGTACCCTGATCTCAGATCTATCTTCGAAAATGCCCTTGCTCCCTTTAATTGATCAAACAAATCATCTATCTGAGGTAATGGATACTTGTTTTTAATTGTTATCTTGTTCAGTTGTCGGTAGTCAATACAAAGTCTATGGGTTCCATCTTTCTTTCTTACAAACAACACCGGTGCCCCCCATGGAGAATTACTAGGCCGTACGAACCCTTTGTCTAACAATTCCTGTAGTTGAGTCTTTAATTCTTTCAGTTCTGTCGGAGCCATCCGATACGGTTGTTGGGCTATAGGTGGGACTCCAGGAAAAGTGTCTATAGAGACTTCTACCTCTTGCTCCGGGGGTAGTCCCGGTAACTCTTCGGGAAACACATCTGGGAATTCCTTCACCACAGGAATATCCTTCAGTCGTGAACCTTCATCATCACAGTTTAAGATGTATGCAAGGTATCCCATACATCCCTTTCTTAAAAGTTTTTGGGCTGTTACCACTGATATCAAGGCAATTGGTTTGAGAATTCTCTCTCCTTCAAAAATCATTCTCTCGCCCTTAAGGGTTTGGAAAGTAACAGTTTTAGCATAACAATCTATTAGAGCCTTGTATTTACTCAACCAATTCATGCATAGGATTATGTCAAAATCATGCAGCTCTAAGGGAATCAAGTCTACTTTTGTTTCATACCCAGATAGACTAACCCCCACATCCACATACACAATATTTGTTTCAACCATGTTTCCCATTGGAGTTCCAATTAAGAATCCCTTCTCTACTTTTTCTACTCCCTTTCTCAGTTTAGTGACAATTCTCTTAGCAATGAATGAGTGGGTGGCACCCGGATCAAACAACACATGCACATTAAAATCATTCAATAGTAGTGTACCTTCCACCACATCCGATGCAGCCCTGACCTCCTCCTGTGTCAGGTGGAAGACCCTCCCCAAGGTCCTATCATTTTGTGCCCTCGGTCTCCCTCGACTAGAGTTTGCTCCTGATTGAGAAGATCTCACTGGCCTATTCATGGTGACTGACTGTTGTTGGCTCTGGCTGGGTTGCCTATAGCTTTGTACCTGTCCAGTGTTCCTTTTTGGGCAGTCCCTATTGAAATGACCTCTTCCACCACAGTAATGACACCCTTGACTCAAATACTGGCAGTTCCTCCACCTATGACCTTCTCCTCTGCACACAAAGCATCGCCCGGGGGAAACTAAGTAGTCCCCAGGGTGTTTTTGCCCACATTTCATACAAAAAGGATAGTCAATACCCTTGCAGTCACCAGTCCTAGTTGAAGAGTTTTCCCTCGAGTGCGACCGTCCAACCATCACTCTCCCACTTGACTGTTGGTGGGGCGGTAACATCAAACTCCCCTTCTTCTTATACTACTCAAACACTCCACTTTTTCCTTTCTTCGGGAATGGTGGTCTGCTGCTGAAAAAGTCCCCAGCTCTCTTTTTGCCTATGCCCTGATATTCCCCTTGGCCTTCTCCAATACAAGCCTCCAAAGCTTGGGCAGCCTCAATCAACTCTCTCACTGATTTAAATCGTAAGGCGATCAATCCTTGTCTTAAGTCCTGTCACAAACCATCTCTCAACTTCTCAATCATATGTTCCTCTATTGGCACATAGTGTGGGGCAAACAATGAGAGATCATAGAACTTCCTTTCGTACTCCAATACCGACATATCACCCTGTCTTAATGCCAAGAACTCTTGTTCTTTCACCTTACGATGGTACCTGGAACAAAACTGATTCTCAAACTCTGTCTTGAAATCACTCCAAGTTAGTGTCTCGGTTGCACGCCTCAGCTAAACTGTTTCCCACCATGTCATGGCCCTATCAGACAATAACTAGGTTGCACAGTTTACCCTTAACCCCTCGGGTATGCTTATTTGAACCATGGTCTTTTCTACCTTCCTAATCCATCTTCCAGCTATCTCTGCATCTTGTTCCCCCATATACAGTTCACAGCCCATTTCCCTCATACTCTTGACTAGTTGCACCAATGGCACCACGTTATCTATAGTCATGCTTGTCATAGGAGGGGCTGCTTGTGGAATCTGCATGGTGGGAGTTTCTTGTGTCGCTGAACCCGCCATACCCTCCATCACTGCTTTAACTATTTGTACAAGGAGTCCCGGTTCTACATATTATGGGGGCACACCAGTTGGAATAGTCGATGGTTGTGCTTCTGATCTTTCTTACTGCGCTGCTACAACTGGGGGTACTCCTTTTGTTTTGTTAGACCTCCCGCCATCCCTCGCTACCGCAGCTTCCCCCTGCAAGGTTTCGGGTGGTACTATCGGAGCATGAGATGCCGTATCATCCAAAGGATCTTCGTCTTGCCAACCTTGGGCACCTTGGTTCCCACCCCTCCTATCTAAGGAGGGCGACTCAGTTCGTGTCCCTTGTCGGGTGCGTACCATCCTGAAATTCACCACACCAACACAATTATCAGTGATCCCCAGGATTTAAACCAGGGGCTCTGATACTTAGAAGTTCATACTTAGAAATTTACATAAACACATAATATTATTTTTGCATGCTTAGAAGTTCATATTATAATATTACATCCATAGACATGAGTTTGCATTCCTATCCTACTAATAGTCACCATGAATTTAAACAAAAGGGTTCAATAAAAGTTATACGTTTAATACATTGATCCATACAAAATACATCGTGAGTTAGGATGCAACTACATGATTCCTTGTAAAAGTAGGTTCCCATGTATCGGGTTTCCTAGGCATCTCGTTGATGTGATGTCCCTGTTGTAGTGCAATATATTTAAGAGAATGCAATTGCTTATTAGTAATAATGATAATTAAATGGTCTAGTAGGAAAAATAAAACATTAACATTATTCCATGGTTGATGCATGATATTTGTAGTTTCTTCATGTATATAGTATACACAATTTATAGTACATATAGTTGCACCAATTCTTGTAATCAACCAAAATCTTAAACCCAGCTATCCTCTCAAGGTATCATTTGTTGAGATTAACCATTCACTCACCCCGATCATCCACTTCGGATGCCTTTAGCCGAAGCTAATCAATCACTTGTCCCGATCATCCTTTCGGATGCCATTAGCCGAGGCTAATCATTCCCTTGTCCTGGTCATCTATTCGGATTCCATTAGCCGAGGCTAATCATTCCTTTATCCCGGTCGTCCATTCGGATGCCATTAGCCGAGGCTAATCATTCCTTTATCCCGGTCATCCATTTGGATGCCATTATCCCGACCATCCATTCGGATGCCATTAGTCGAGGCTAATCATTCCTTTGTCCTGATCATCCATTCGGATGCCATTAGCCGAGGCTAATCATTCTTTTGTCCCAATCATCCATTTGGATGCCATTAGCCGAAGCTAATCAACCTTTTGACAACATTTAACATTTGAAAATCTGTTATCTATTCTAACCCAATATGGTAACATTCATGTTAAAGTATCACATTATTTAGTATGAAAAAGGAAAGTGGAAGTCACCTACCTGCTCCACCTATGGTTTGTTCTTGTCTTGACGATGGTCCAATCCCGACCGCACCACCTAAGACAACAATGGTCACAATTCAGTACATTTGTATTTTTGAATCACATTTGTCACCACACTTATTTCAAAAGTTCATATATTCACATTCAAGTGTTCCACATTTTACACCATCATACCATGAAATTGTTACTAGCATTTAAGTCATTTTTGCCTAGGAGGCTTATTGTAGAAATCAGCAACGAGAACTGGTTCGCTGCAGGCTGCCAAATTCGACAGCGAGAATTGGTTTGCTGCAGGCTGCCAATTCAGCAGCGACAACTGTTTCGCTATTGGCGTCACTGTTCTGGCAGTAGATGCTAAATCGTAGGGGACAACTCAGTTTCGGCAACGAATCACAATTTCGCTGCAACCAACTCAACCTCGGTGGCGAATCACAAATTCACTGTAGAACATGAAACTCGACAGCGAATGTTAATTTGCTGCAGACAACTCAACTTCAGCAGCAATTCACTGCAACCGACACAGCTTCGGCAGTGAATCGCAATTTCACTGCGAAACATAAATTCGGCAGCGAATTCTAATTCGTTGCAGCCGACATAGTTTCGGCAGTGAAAACTTATTTGATGCAGCCGTCACATTTTCAGTAGTGAATCGAAATTTGCAGCAGAACACACAATTCTGCAACGAATGCTGATTCGCTGCAGACGACTCGGTTTCGGCAACTAATGCTAATTCGCTGCGGCCGACACATTTTTGGGAGCAAATAAAAATTTCACTGCAAAACACCCAATTCGGCAGCGAATTCTAATTCGCTGCAGAGGACTCAATTTCGGCAGCGAATCAAAATTTGTTGTAGAACACACAATTCTGCAGCGAATGCTGATTCGCTGCAGAAGACTC
>NW_011500561.1:68457-68746 GCF_000495115.2 Populus euphratica
CAGCCGTCACATTTTCGGCAGCGAATCGAAATTTGCTGCAGAACACATAATTCTATAGCGAATGCTGATTCACTGTAGAAGACTTGGTTTCGACAGCGAATGCTAATTCGTTGCGGCCGACACATTTTTGGCAGCAAATCAAAATTTCGCTGCCAAACACCAAATTCGGCAGCGAATTCTAATTCGCTGCAGAAGACTCAATTTTGGCAGCGAATACTTATTCGCTATAGCCGTCACATTTTCAGTAGCGAATCGAAATTTGCTGTAGAACACACAATTCTGCAGCGAA
>NW_011500561.1:68819-78064 GCF_000495115.2 Populus euphratica
AATGCTAATTCGCTGCGGCCGACACATTTTCGGCAGCGAATGCTAATTCGCTGCGGCCGACACATTTTTGGAAGCAAATGCTAATTCGCTGCGGCCGACACATTTTTGGCAGCAAATCAAAATTTCGCTGCAAAACACCCAATTTGGCAGCGAATTCTAATTCACTGCAAAAGACTCAATTTCGACAGCGAATACTTATTTGCTGCAACCGTCACATTTTCGGCAGCAAATCGAAATTTGCTGCAGAACACACAATTCTGCAGCGTATGCTGATTCGCTGCAGAAGACTCGGTTTCGGCAGCGAATGCTAATTCGCTACGGCCCACACATTTTTGGCAGCAAATCGAAATTTCGCTGCAAAACACCCAATTCGGCAGCGAATTCTAATTCGCTGCAGCTGACTCAATTTCGGCAACGAATACTTATTTGCTACAGCCGTCACATTTTCGGCAGCGAATCGAAATTTGCTGCAGAACACACAATTCTGCAGCGAATGCTGATTCGCTGCAGAAGACTCGGTTTCGGCAGCGAATGCTAATTCGCTGCGGCCGACACATTTTTGGTAGCAAATCGAAATTTCACTGCAAAACACCCAATTCGGCAGCGAATCAGAAGACTCAATTTCGGCAGCGAATACTTATTTGTTGCGATGTCGCGGTCGCACAAATTAATTACCCTAGCTTAAATCACACAAGATAGTATAGAGCAAGCAAGGGATCGATCCCATGAGGAAGATTTAGTTCAGATTTTTATGCTATACGTTATGCAATTGGGGGGTTTTGATTTGTGATAATCTAAAATATGGAAGAAATTAAACTAGTGAACACGATCAATTAAAACTGAAATTTATCAAGAAAACAAACCTTGGTCACAAGCACACATCCACCTACAGAAATCTGAACTGATCCTTGAAACGAAACTCCAGTTTATATTCTGAATTTTTATCTTTTCTTAACTTTGGTTAATTAACGGATCCGCCGTATAACTAGCCCTAACCAACAAATAATCACAGTGTCCGCACTAATGATTTAATCTAATGGCAGCCTTAAGATCTAGATAAATTCATTAATCTTAACAACCAAGTTGTTTGCTTGTGTTGCTTTGATCGAATGTTTTCCCTAAGTTTAATAACGTAGTTCCGCCACAATTATCAAGCTTAGTTGCTTCACAAGTTTATATACCCTAACTCCGGTTTTGATATCAAACTTAGCAATAGATTATTCACAATAATAACTTAGAGTCCGCTCTAGCAATTATCAACAACAATCATAGAAAATATGCATAGGAAAACAATCATACTCATTCATAATACAAACTGAAAATAAATGAAGAATAAATCTCACAGTTCTTGAAATCTGAAAGTTTATGCGTCCTTGCAACCAAGAAAAGAGCTTAGCCTTGCATATCTATTGAAGAACTACTCCTAAAGATAAAAGAAAGCATTATTTCTAGTATGTAGAGAGGAGAGTTTGTGTTTCTTCACTTCTAGTTGCTACCACCTTTCTTTGATTCTATTGCACTCCCTCCTCTCCTTTCTAGGCTCTCTTGGTGTCTATATATAGGCTTCAATGGCAGATCCTCTTGCTTCTTTATCCATAATGGTGGCTGCCAAAGTTTGACATTAGTAGTCACCACAAACAACCCACCATTGTAGCCTCCTTCTTTGACAATGGCAGCATTCCAACTTGCAGTTGGTTTGTGGTTGGTGATTTGAGGTTGGTGGATTGAGATTGGTGGCTACTTTTCTTGACCTTCTAGATTGATTTACTAGAGGGGCTAAATTGCTTAAATTATAACTTGGATGATAGTTTAGAAGCTTCAAAACATAATTTGGACTCATTTCTTCACGAAACCTGATTGGTGGCAGAATTTAGTTGTCATTTTTGAAAACTCATATCGCCCTCATCTGACATCGTTGTTGGCTGAAACTTGGAGCGTTTCTAGATCTTTGAGTCAGGAATCCAAAAAAATTACGTTTGCATCATTTCGACTTCTATAGCTCCAGATATGGAATTTTGAATGGACAAAGGTCAACAGTGGCAGAATACGAGATTTGACTTTGAAGGATGTGATTTCCATGATCTTCCTCTTCGTATTTTTCTTGCATTACATTTTCAGAAAGGTATGGATGTTAGCTTTTTAGAGCCACTGGAATCACTTCATTTCGATCTCTAGAACTCACGCTCTGCACAAAACATCGACTAAACGTCAAATCTGCCAATTATCTCCAATTTACTCCCTTTTTGCATTTTTCATCAAAAAGTGCCTTCAAAACATAAAACAAATAATATCAAGGCATTTTACATATAAAACATGGACAAAACATTAGGTAAAAGTGGGTGAAACTATCGAATAATATGGTTACATCACCAAGTGTTATACAACATAAATCAATATTAGTCATTTAACAAGCAAAGTATTAAAGAGTGAACAAGATAACAAATACAAAACATGTTAGTATCAAACATTAAAGTCTATATTAAGTTTACACTATACTTATTCTTACACCATTAGTCTAACCTTTTCACCTTGACATAATAAACTTAGCTAGACATAATGAAAGAAAGAAAAATAAATAAACAAAATAAGAACATAAATAAGATAAAAGTTAACTAAGTAAATGAAAGGCATAAACTTGAAATTAATGAAAGCAAAGCATAAACATTATAAAAAATACATAGAGAGAAAGCAAGAGTATGATCTTGATCTGGAAACCAAGATGCTTAAATGCATGGAAAATGCCTCTTTTTATAGGCCAAAATTAGGAACTATTGATTTGATGACTAATTGATGAGTAGGTGGCCAACTCTTGACTTGGTGACAATCCTTATCTTCTTTTGTCTGCCCAAAACATCATTGATAACGTCAAAATTGGAACCACTTGAAAACATGAAAGTTGTAGAAAATTATCTCAGCTTTCTTGTGTAAAACATTTAGATCATTTTGACTTCTAAAACTCCAGATATGGCCAAAATACTGAACAGTGCTCGGGCTGGAGGACAGATTTGGACTTCTTTGTTGTTGCTCCAATTTGAACTTGAAAATGGCCTTTTTAGATCTTGGGCTCCATATGAAAGTTGTAGGCCTATGCCTTACCTTTCCATCCATATAAAGTGGACCTAAATCTGAGATCTATAGCTCTAGATATGATCCAATTACTGAACAGTTTTCTAGTTTGGACTGCACCAACATCTCTTTTCTATGTTTGGCCATCTCTTTGTCCTTTCAATTTCAGTTCTTAAATTTATCAATCAATTCTTTCATTTATGTGATAGGCCTGCATTTAAAATGAACATTTACCATAAATTAAAGGTATCTTATATTATTAGATATATTATTATAAAACATGCTTTAGTTGAGGAGTTATTGATACTTCAAGTGCAAAATGATAATATAAAACTTTGATAAAAATACACTTTTAAGTATTAATCACAATACAGTTAGGTTCAGTCATATGTTAGGCCTAAAGCAACATGAGTCTAGCAAGTTGTTAAACTTAATATAGTTCGATTCGTCTAAGGGAAGCACCCATCTCCCTTGGGCTCAACCTAAGAGATGAATCAAATTTATGGGATAAGCCAAACCTAGAGGACGAGTCCAACCTAAGGGACGAGTTTAACCTAGGGGAAAAGGCCAACCTAAGGGACGAGCCCAATTATGAGTCGAGTCCAACCTATGAGATGAGTCCAACCTAGAGGATGAGGCCAACCTAGGGGAAGAACTCAACCTAGGGGATGGAGACGAGTCCAACCTAGAGGAAGAACTCAACATAGGGGATGAGTCCAATCTACAGGATAAGTCCAACCTAGAAAATGAGTCCAATGTAAGGGATGAGTCCAACCTATGGAACAAGCCCAATCTAGAGGATGAACCCAACCCCTATGGACTCATCCCCCCACTCTTCCTACACTTATAATAGATGTATTAAAGTCTTTCATGACTCATCATGTCTTTTTTTTTAGCAAAATAAAATGAGTGGAATACATCATGAGACCTTCAGAAAAAGGATTCACAATCTTCATTTTTTATTATGTGTGTGTGTGTGTGTGTGTGTGTGTGTGTGTGTGTGTGTTCTTAGAGCATCTCTTTTTAAAATATTACTAAATATTATCTCTTTAAAAAGATATTTATTTAAGTATCAAAGAGTCCCTACATCTATAAAATGAGATCTTTTGCAAGTACTAATCATAAGTCATCTCAACCTCCTAAGCATCAATGATAAGATATTAATCATCTTTGCTAAAAAATGGATGAGATTAACTAATTATCCAATCTCAAAGCCCTATTACTAAGCTACTTGGATTTTTAAGACATCATCAGTATCCATAGCTTTAGTTCTTAGCGACTTGATATGCCATTGAATGCAACCAGAAGTTTTTAATAGGCATTTTGCAACTTGATAGAATGAACATATTGGCATGGTACAATCTTGGCTTGCTTTACAAAGTTAAGGGAGTTGCCTCATCCTTTTTAGAACCTGTTAAATGTTTTGAGGCCACAACTTTTCTTAAAAAAACAGCATCGACTAAGCATTTCAAATAATTGGACACTCACTACACCAAAATATTTTTGGCAATTTTTTTTACCCTTCCACGTATTATTTGTGTGTGTGTGTGTGTGTGTTATAAATTGTAATAGATTATGAATTCAATTGAATTCAATTCAACATATGATTTGATTCCAAACATGTTGAAGTATCTATCAGTTAATTTTTTGCACACCAAGACTTACTTGAATGTTAATATGGAAAATTATTGTGCCTACAGACCAAGCTAAGATCTTTTAAGATATTGGGTTGTGCTTATAGTTTTGATTTAATTGTGATTCTATTTATAATTGTATTAAAAATATTTGGTTAAAAAATAGTAGTTAAATTAAAATATATATGTTAAATAATATAGAAAAACATATTAGAAAAACTTTAAAATATAATTATAGTTTTTCTAGTTTTTTTTTTTAACTTTTAGATTTTTAGATATGGAATTCAACTAGATTTCATGAATGCTTAGGATTATCAAACCTTTATTTTAAAACTTGAATTGGCCTAGTGAATTGACTTAAGACTTAGCTAACATAAGGCATGAATTGGTCTTGGTTTAAGAAAAAGAAAAATCCTAGTTGAAGTTAACTCAATCAACCCAAGTTTGACTCGGTTAAAACTCAACCATTAACCCATTACCATATTTTTTTTAAGTTTTTTTAATCAAAACAATATACTTTTGATTTCCAAGTTCACCTATTTTATTCGTGACTCAGGTCTTGTCTCAAATTGATCTTAGTCATGTTTTAAAATGGTACCACAAACTCATCTTCAAAGCCAAATTAGCATATACTAAAAGGGCTTGGATGTTCACTATAACAATGAATAGTGAAATGTCAAGCTTTTTTCGCTTTGGTCCTCAAAAGTTTTGAGGAATTTTTATTAATTTTAAATTTTTTTAATTTTATCCTCTCAACATTGGAATTATGAGGTATTGAACTTTATAATTTATTTAATTTTTTATGGAGTTATCTCGGTTCATGATTCAGGTCACAAGTTTTATGAGTTAGTTATATTAACTCAAATTATTTTCTTATCTTTTTTTTTAATTGATTTTTTTTCCTAACTTCATCCTTTAACATTGGGTTGACTGGTAATTGAGCTTTATAATTGTTTATTGATTTGTTTTGTAAGCAATTATCACGGTTTTATGACTTAAGTTACAAGTTTTGTGTGTTAGATAAGCTAACTTAGTTTTTTTTTCATTTTTGTAATTGAATATTCAATTTCATCCTTAGATATTAGGTTGATTGAGAAATGAATTTTATTTTTTTATTTGTTTTTTATGGAGTAATCTTGATTTCCTGACTCGAGTTTAATAGGTTGACTTGGGTCATTTTTCTTCCTTTTCTTTATTTGATTTTTTTCAATTTAATCTTTTGATATGAGATTAATTGGGAATTCAACTTTATAATTTTTTTATTTATTTTCTATGGAGTTATCACGGTCTTATTACCTGGATCATAGGTTAGGTCGGTTAACTCAAGTTTTTTTTGCCTTTTTTTAGTTGATTTTTTTTTTCAATTTCATCATTTAATATCAAGCTAAATGAAAATTAAACTTCATAATTTATTTTGATTTATGTTCTGTGAGTTTAACCTAGTCTCATAACCGGAGTCACAAATTTGGTTTATTGATTCAGATGGTTTTTTGCTGTATATTTTTAATTGATTTTTATTAATTTTATTTTTCAACATTGAGTTGATTAAGAATTGAACTTTATAATTTATTTTGATTTGCTTTATGTAAAGTTATTATATTCTCAAAACTCAAGTTTGATTATTTAACTTGAGTTGACTTGATTTTTGTTGTTCATATTTATTTTCAATTTCATCCTTCAACATTAAATTGATTGAAAATTGAGTTTTTTCTTTCTTTCTATATGGTTATTAGAGTCTTATGACATAGATAGCAGATATGACAAGTTTACTAAAGTTGATCAAAATTCTATCTAATATGTTATTGTTTCAATATTAAAAAAAAAAAATACCACCTTAATTTTGTTTTAGTTAAACTACATTTTTTATCATAAAAAAATTAATTCAATCCACTTACATCATAACACAAGTAATTATCTAGTGTATAATAAAATATTTTTGGAGTTATGCAATTTATTTTCTAAAGTTTTTATCCAATTTGTCAATCATTGATATGTCTTTGTTGGCTTTGAATTCGATTGGCATATGGCCAAACATCTAGCTATCTCGATGAGGTTGGTTGATGCATCTGCCTTTTTCAGATGGCCATATTATTTTTTTTCTTTCTAAAACGCCTTCATACTTTGCGCTTTTTATATTTTTCATTTTTTTCTTCATAATTTTCAAAGTGATTCAAATCAGTTATACAATTAAAAAAAGAAATAAGAGGAGAAGAGGGTTACCATATTAGGTTTTTTTTTTGTCACATTAGCATGGTAAACTTAAAAATTTAAAGGAAAGATAGTGTGTTAAAAATATTTGATGAAATAACATTGTTTGATCTTTTCCGTATATCTAAAACGCAACATAAACTAAATGTCACACTTTTAAAACACAACATTTGAATGTTGGAGGTTCTGATCCATGATATTTAATTGATGTCGCAATTCCAAAATGTGACATTTGTTTAAATGTCGCGGTTGTGAACCGCGACATGTAAGATTTTAATTGATTTTGCAGTTCACAATCGTGACATCAATTAGATTTTGAAATGGCTTCATACCTTCTTGTATAGAAACCTACTTGTGTAGGAAATAAGAAGTCAAGAGTTATATCATGAAATTTGTTAGGTGTTCCATGGTTATGTACTTTTCCTTAGTCCCTTATTGTAAACCCTAGTTGAAAATTAAGCAAAAAAAACAATCTAAAATGGTTATAAAATACATTTATTAGAAGTACTAAATAAGCATTAGAACAAACCAAGTACGAAATAAATAAATGCTAAAAAGTGAATAAAATATTATTGGGAGTGAGTTATCTAGAAATAAAATTATCAATATGTAACTAATTGAAATATGAATTCACCTGAGTAAGAAGTTTATATAGACAAAGACTAGGATCCAAGAATTTTATCTCGGGAACAAAAAAATTATTATTTGGGATATAAAGGGAATTTGGTAAAAAGTTTATTTATAAGAAGAAAAGAGAGAGAGAAAAGAAGGGAAACTACTATTTACATGTGAGAGAGAAAGAAAAATGGTAAAGAAAACATAAAATCTTAAAAGAAGATCTTGAGGGAACATTAACCAATCTTAGTAAGCATTAGTTAGAAGGAAGAAAAATCTAATAAAGGTGAATAGAAAAGAAGAAAGGAAGTTCGACCAAGATTAAAGAAGAAGAGGAGTTGGAAGCTTGAATCAGGTAGTGTTTAGAGTTTAATTACTTGCTTCATATGACATTCTAAAGATTTTTATCTGATTTTTAATGGCTTAAAGTTCTTAATTGATTGAATTTTTGAAATTTAAAAAGTTAGGGTTCTTAAATGAATTTTGGGGAAATAAAGATTTATTGTAAATTGTGAAAGCTAAAGTAAAATGATTAAATTATTATAGCTGAAGTAGAAAAAAATCGATAATTAAATAGGGCTAGTGGTCAGCCAATGATGAGAGTCTTTCAATCTTGTTTTTTGCTACTCTATTAATGCTTTATACTTCATGATGTGAATTGATGAATAATATAGGCAGTAGAACTATTGTTTTTTAATATCTCTTTACAACTTAAATTTCTTGGAGATGTCTGATGAGGAATATAGTTGATTGTTGATTGTTCATACTTATTAGATTTTGTACGTAATGGAGTTATGAGATGTTAATAATTTATTATAGATGTTAAATTGGTGGCTAAAATCCATGAAATTCAACAGGACTGTTACAAAAGGTGAACTATCTAAGATAGTAATAGATCAAACAATAACAATTTAGGTCTAAAACAATAACAGATAATAACATTCCAAGTCTAAAACAATAATAGTTAAGGTATTAAACAATAACAGATCAAATAGTAATAGTTAAGGTTTAAGACAGTAACGGTTGAGATCTAAGATAGTAACAAATCAAACAGTAAGACAATAACAGTTGAGGTCTAAGACAGTGATAGATCAAACAGTAATGGTTAAGGTCTAAAATAGTAATAGTTAGACTTGCACGTGAATATATATAAGAATTATTGTTATATCCCACATCGAAAGCGAGCGTTTAAAATCAAGACTTTATGAGTAGGGCTTGTATGTGTTTTGAAGCATCAGGTTCAGAAGTGGGCTCGTGTCACTAGGAAAAAAACCATGAGGGCGATAAGGCCCAAAACGACAGTAGGTTGGGTCGGGCTATGACTTTTGGTATCAAAGCCGAGGACGGTCATCTTAAGGTGGGGAGGATTATGATATCCCACATCAAAAACTAGCATTTTGAGCCAGGACTTTATGAGTAGTGCTGGTCACTAACATATTATACATGTTTTGAGGCATTAGGCTTAGAAATGAGCTCACGTTACCAGGAACAAAACTATGAGAGCAATAAGGCCCAAATCGGACAATATACAGCATATCGGGTCAGACTATTACACTTGTGCTCTATCTCTTATCTAGTATTCCCTATTAGTCTATAACTGAAACAGCTTAAGAGACTCTTATGACAAGGTCAATCTAGCTGAATTGATTCCTTTTGCCAGGTTAGTTGATTTGGTAGGAGAAAAAAAATGTTTCTATAAGAATTTTGTGTCAGTAATGATTA
>NW_011500561.1:79144-90419 GCF_000495115.2 Populus euphratica
TCATCATCTTCTTCTTCTTCTTCTCTTTCTTTATTATTATTATTATTATTATTGTTATTACTGTTGTTGTTATTGTTGTTTTTTAATTGTTTTTTATAATTTGTACAATTAACCTCCTTGTGGTTCGACCCCGGTCTTGCCGGGTTATTTATTACTTCGACACTCCTGCACTTGGGAGAAGACATCAACCTTTTAGTTGTGTCAAATAACAAATGAACAAATGCCATCAAGGTATATATAAATATCATGCTTCTCAAATGCGACAATTATATAAATATCACACTTCACAAGTACAATAAGATATTAAATAGCTTGTTTATGAATCTCAACATCTCTAAACGGTGCTATTTCACTATTTATTTATATTTTATATGCTAATTGGTCAATTTATCCTAGAACATTATATAAGTCCAATTGCCATTTGATAAGTATTTGAATTTTACCAAAAATGCTTTCAAATTCGTAAAATGCATTTAATATTTTTCACTTTTAAAAATTTTTACTTATATAAAAATAATGCAAATGATCTAATTGAAAGAGTAGTAGTCTCGGTGCATCAATAATACTAGCATATTGGCTCACATTTTTTTAATATAAAAAAATATTAAGAGTATAAAGAATATTTTAAATGCTTTGAGTCTAGCATTTATATTCGTTATGAATATAAAGAATATTTTAAGTATCTTGGATTTAACGGCAATACTAGACCCAACATGCATCAATAACTTTTGGAATAAAAAACTAGAAAAGACGACATCCCCCATAATTCTTTGAACATCTATAGTTTGATCCACAATATAAATACTTCATGTCTATAGTATGGCCAAGCTAGATCCAATGCTTACATGATCCTCTGAATATCTATAATGTAATCTATAATATGATCACTTATTTATATAGTACTAGTATAATCATTTTTTTCATGCATTTTAAAATATAAAATAATATATCAAGAAAAAAGATATTAAATTTAATAGACACATTTAATTAAAAATTTAACTTTTCTTTTCTCAAATTCATTGACTCAACGATTAATTTTTAAATTGACACCTTCAATGAAAAAATTTAAGATATATTTCATATAGAGATTTCACTTTGTTTTTATTTTTTTTTTAATTTTTGGTAGTTTTAAACTATTATTTATATTGTTTCAATGTAATAATATTAAAAATAAATTTTAAAAAATAAAAATATTATTTTAATAAAAAAATATTTTAAAATGCAACTCCTACGTCACTCCTATCTTAAACAGCTCAAGACAGAGACAGAAACTAGGGAATGCCGCCTCCTCGCATCACAAGTGAGCCCTTCTGTTTTAGCCAGTAGTTTCTGCTGAAAATTCAGTTTCTTTGATACTCGAACATTCTCTTGGTTTTGAAAGCTTTTTTTTTTTTTTTTAAGGCTGAATGGATGTTTTATCGATTTTGGATGGTTTTAATACAATATATCAAAACAATCTAAAAAGAAAAACATCTAAAAGAGTACAAACTATCAATCTTTTTTTGAAAAAACACTAGTATTAGCAATTCCTAGCAAATAAACCCTGTTGTGTTACTTTGAGAGAGAAGGCACAATTATTGCTTCCTGAAGTCAAATTCCACTGTGTTCCGGCAAGTGGAATTTATTCTGCAAAGCTTGAGGTAAATCCAACTGCACGAGCATGCATGGTTAATCAATGTCTAAAAGTTCCCAGACTCAGAAGAGAGTCGAATTGAGCTTAAAGCATCTGAAATCATTTTGTGGGATTTTCTTTCAAACTCTGTTTACTTTCTTGGTTTCTGTTTGAAGATGACGACAGAAGACGCCATGTAGAGCTCCAAAATTCCTTTGAGATAAGAAGAGCAGCTAACCAAATTGCTGCGACGAGTTTTCTCGTGTTTCTCCTTTTTTGGCTTCCTAAGTGCACAGATGTTTTTCTCTGAGCAATACATCGGTTGTCAAATCAAACATCCACTCCAATATGCTTGGAACTTGGAAGTTTTAGTACGGACAATCAATGCATCTATCTCCTTGTTCAGTTTATCATCATTAGTAATAAGTCTACCAGACCGTGTATCAAGTTTTGTGGGGCCCAAGGTTGAACTCCATGGTTCTCCGCAGAGGATATAGGCTGCTCTCTTGTATTATTATGGTGGAAAGTTCACACCTTGTTTAGCATCCGATGACCTCACCAACACATGATGAAGACAGGAATCTACTTTGTGTTAGGAAACATTGTTTAGATGCCCACTTTGAATGCAACAGAGATGAAGACTGCTAGCAATCCTGGAACTACACGCCCCACTCTACTTTGCATGAAGCGCATCTGAACAGCACAAATTCCAGCAAGGCCATGTAGGAGGCAACTGGGGAAACGAAGAAGAAAGATTACTTTAAAAGAAAAATGAAAAGATAGCACAAAATAAACTTTTTCAGGGTATTGAAGTCGGAAAATTGTATGCAGGTGAGTGACACAGGGAACCACAGATGCAAAACCAAAGGGTAGTCTACTGCTGACATAAAGGGGGTCGAGCTATATTCACTGAAGGTTTCATATTGTATTCCATGTGGAAAATTTAACCCGTATGCTATGGTGATGTTCAGAGTAAAGTCCCATGAGTAGGATTTTGAAGTGTTATAACTTGGTGTTCTGTACCTTCACATTACAGTAAACTATTAGCTGAACTCTTAAGGGAACATTTAAATCTGGTTAAGAGTTCCCCAGTTGAACAGTAGGCCGAAAAATACATAATCATATGACGTGCTAAAAAAGACGTTTTACGCCTTCTTCTAATTCTATGACAGTTCAAATTTCTGATTCAAACTGTTTCACTAGGGGATACGAAATCGGGTACCTTCTATTCTATAGGTAATTCAAGAGTGCATCAGCTGAAGAATTCTTCAACCGACAGCTCTGTCCCAAGTGAACATCCCCAAAAAGATATCTGCGCTCACCATTAATCAAATAGAAAAGAAATATTTTTAAAATATAAATATAGATCAGAATAGTTATTAGAAACAAGATTTGTAGAGAATGAAAAAACCTATATTCACAGTACTCAGGCCACGAACATCGAGCTTTCCCATAGTCCCAGTAACAATCTTCATCTCTTAAAGGTCCACGCATAGCTATTATAAAAAAAAAAAAAACACATCAGGGAACATATTCAACATAAGCCTTGAAAAAAGAGAACATGCAAGTCAAGATTCACCTTTGGTAACAAATTTTGATTTTGCACCAGGATGGATATCGTGCCACATCTGAAGCCACAACTCTCTCATTAGAGCTGGGGATCTAACAATGCTCCTGTGACTTGCTACATGGAGAGATGGCTTCAATTAAATTTGATCTATAAGAAACCAAATTTGTCTAATGCTCTAATTACACGAGATAAAAACATAATTTCAGTGTAAGGCAACCCAAATTTGCAGCCTCAACATCAACTTCACAGCAAATAAAGTTGCAAAAGAGAAGAGAATTCCTTCTCTTACTGTTGCATCACTTACAATACCTCCATTATGGGACTTCCAGGATTTTTGTAAAAGCAAGATTCCAAGGGAAAAAAAAGCAAGATAAAGATCTTATGTTTCAGTTTCTTAAAAGTTTGTGGTAGCGTAAGTTATGTTCTGAAATTGAATTCCTTTCAAAAGTTCCAAATTACTTCAAAGCTAGCCACAATAAATAATCTCTACTTGAAGATCATACTAAGTCAACAGAAACGATTCGTTGCATTCGATCCACAATCACATTATTTGTAAAGCCTGTGATCCTTCGCTATATCAGAATGGCTACAGCCATGTACATCAGTAATTTGAAGTAGAAGTTCTTTAGTAACTGTACTTTTTCAGTCATATGTACTACAAAGAATGTCATGCACCTTTATCGAGCTCCCAAACTGCTGTTCTTCTTCCTGGAATACTTTCAGAATCTTCATAATAGGTGATGTACTTTACTCTTGGAGACCTTGTCATGTTGGGAACTATATCCTCTTCGTGCTGATGCTCTACATTCAAATCCACTTGTACATCAGATCCATCATGCTCTGACTGCAATTTTCAGGAAAACAAACCAGGCAAGCAAAATTCTCAGAGAAAAGTTCACTTCACAGGGAGGAAGCTCAGCGGGAGCTGCTCCAAGGACATCTAGCTATACCAGAACTACCATAGGGTTCAGGCATATTTAACTACTCAAGATTAATGGAAGAGTTATTTTTAATCATTAAACAAAGATCTAGGTTTCATCTAAAGTCTGAAATCTTTTTTCTTTCATTTTGTTTGGTCAATAACTATAAAAGCTACAAATCCCAATTAGAGATTGGATTTGATTGATCGGTAAGAATTGCAGTGCAACTTAATTTGGAAACATATCAAACTGTAACTAGCAATTTAAATGCATGTAGATAAATGAATCGGTGCTTATCCATCGTGATTAGAGCCATCATTCTACACAAATACTACACTTAAACAATACAAATTAAGTTAGAAGATTGCTTGTAGCAATAAGAGAGTACAGTGAACAGTTATACTAGTAGATGCATACTTGCTGCAATTTTTATTGTTTCAGCATCAAGCACAGTACTATAGTAGCTTGTTGTTGTTTAGTTTTTTATTAGATTATTGACTCACTACACTGCACGTCAGATCAGAATTTTTTTCATAAAAATATATTTAGGCTTTGCTAACGTGCTTTCTAGTAGATTTAAAAAAAAACATAGTGTGGGGTTGATCCGATGTGACTCGATCAACTTTGCGGATCAAAAAACAATCTAGATGACTGATAAAATTGTAGTTTGACTAAAAAAAATTGAAGAAGATATCTTTTTTAAAAGATATTAAGATGACAACTTATTGGATTGATCCGGGTAACATGGATTAACCTATCAAATATGCAACCCAGGTCATGAGACCAGAATAGTCTTATAGAAAGTGAATCGAATCAAATTATGAACTCCAATTCCCAATCAACTCAATATTGAAAGATGAAATTAAAAAAAAAAATACAAAAAAACAACCTAAGTCAACTCGGGTTAACCATTCAAACCTATAACCTAGGTAATTAGACCACGATAACTTCATAGAAAGTAAATTGAAACAAATTATAATGCTTAATTCTCACTTAACTCAATGTTGAAGGATTAAATTAAAAAATAAAATAAAAAATGACCTAAAAATAACCTAAGTTAACCAGGTTAACTCACCAAATTTGCGATCCAAGTTATGAGACTAGAATTAACTCGTAAAAAGCAAACTAAAACAAATTATGAATCTCAATTCTCAATCAACAACATTGAAGGATGAAATGAGAAAAAAAATTTTAAAAAAAAATCGAGTTCACCATATTAACCCATTAAACTTGTAACTTGATCTTAATATTATGATGACTTGATAAAATACAAATCAAAATAAATTATAAAGTTTAATCCTAAATATATTGTCTTAAAGTATGAATTGAAATTTAAAAAAAAAACAAAGAAAAGAAAAAACATCATTATTCCAGAGAGTGTGATCTATGAGGAGAGGAAAGTGAATTCCCCTTCTCAATTACCTTTTGTTAATATTGAGCATAATTCATTTCTTCATTAGCTTTTGTTAATATTGAGCATGCAACTACTTCTACTACACGCACTCGTGCACACTATTTTACCACATAAACTACGAGTACCTGAGGAGCCCTTGTTATGTTCACTTTTGGTCCAAGCCAATTCTTACACAAAGAGAGAGAATTGTATGGTACCTGTATCAGATATCTTACATTATAAGAAAATAATAGTAAATTATGAATTGCATTGCATCAACCTGGAAGTCTGAAAAGGTTGTATGATTGTAATAATCAATTGCCTGTCTAATTTCATAAGCTTACCGTATCATCCCCACTTGCAGCTCCAGGATTACCTTCAACCAAGTTCCCTGACCTACAATAACAATAAGAGTACATCATCATATGTTACAGATCCTGAAAAAAGGGGAAAGATCTCACAATAACCATGTGCAGGACATTTAGTATCCATATGTTTTACAATCATCCTATGGCACTCAAAAAACACAGATAGGCAAGTACAAATGCATATTGTTCCTAACTCACTGACTAGCCTACAACTTGAGTTTTTACTTTTTTCATTTAAAGCACAGACAGCAGTAGGTGGCCAAATTGATAATCTTAGCAATGAAAGATAGCATTACATATTTCTTGAAAAACCAACAACATATCCATAATACATGAAGACACACATAACAGCAGCAGTGGAGATGGCAGTTACCTGGAGTACAGAGACCCTTCAAGCTCATAAATGACATCAGTTGTGATCCAATTATCAGGGTAAGGCTTGCCACTTGGTGCAAAATAGTAACCAACCTGTTTTCTCATTTACAAGACATTAAAACCATCATCCCCTAGTCTTAAGAAGCAACCATCTTAGAGTGAAAATAACCTAATACCTATCAGCTATCCTACAAACGGATTGGAAATATCCCTAATCAAGGATGGTGAGAAATTAACCAATTATCACAGTTAAGACTAGTAGAGAACTACACATGCAATAAAAAACAGGTGGCTCTTTCACTTTGAGAAAGAAAAGAAACCAGTTGGATAAATGCTTTAAGATTATGAATATAAATACAATATTAGATTTTACACAACATTTTCCATGCATGGAAAGATAATAGCCATCACATGAATAAGAATAGTCCGCATTCTTCAATGAAAAAAGAGTTTATGACCAATGTAGAAGTAGATACAAAGGGATTCCCCTTGCATCTAAATGGCACATTTAGGAGAAAAAAAAGTTCACTGGAGAAAGCAATTATATTGTCTATGTCTCGTGCTGTCATGACAAATAACAGATATTTCATATACTCTGAGAGGAAAATTATACCTCAGTCCTTGAATCTATTCCATAGATGCAGAAAACATTTTTTATAGGTGGTCTGTCCCAAGGTGTTAGTGGATTCAAAACAGGATCATCATGATATGACCTAAAAAATACATCATTTCAGATTAGATGCACACATCATGTGAGATGAGATATGTTTTTTCAACACGCATTATTCACAGTTAATAGTGAATTACAAAGCAGGCGACATGAATAAAAGTTGCCTGGTATAATAACACAAAAAATCACAGCAATTGATGAAGAAAAATACAGTTAATCAAGACGGTCAATTAGGTTTGCCACAACAAGTCATTGAATGTTAGCATTTTACTTGGAAAACCTTTCAAAGCAAGCACAAAACAGCTAAAGTTCAGTGTCAGCATTTATTAAGAAGATGCCTACTTCTTTAATTGGTATAAAAGCCTCTTGCTATCTGATTCATAATCTTCTATTGCTTTGAAAAGGGTCCCATCTGATATTTCACGAGCTGAAAAGGATAACTGAGTAGGAAGCCCGCATTCCATGCTAGACAAGTTGGTTTGAGCTAATTCGGTAACTGACGGGTAGGCATCAAAGCCTGTAAATTAAATTTGCATGAAGCATAGGAGCAAAATAATAATAATGTCATCATGGGATGAAACTCGAGAGTCTTACCACGAACAGAAGGAATTTCTATGTTGACTATATTTGTTGGCCATCCAGAATAGTTTAAACGAAATTCCTGCTCCTCACATTGATATGTGTGATGACCCTTCCTGAATCCTCCGGCAAAATGCCTACAGTAAGAATTATCGGTTCTACAATACTTAGAAAATGGCATCATCCATAATGAAGAAGCAAAAGAATTGAACATCAATCGAGCTGTTCCCTGGTACCTTGCCAAAATACATGACAAGCATGTGTTAGAATAGGCATCCAGATCCAATAACACAAGATAATATGATAGACATCCAAAAACTTCTAACAAAATGGTGAAAGTCACAGCTGTCAAACCAGTTCTGACAAGGTATAGAAAGGTGAAAGAGTATTTCAAAGTTTACTTGAGTAAACTCATAACAGATGACTATATAAACTCATATGCTTTTACAAACACTACTTACTAATTCTAATTGTGGAAAGATTTAAGTAATCAGAGCAAGAAAAAAGGTGAGAAATATTGAAGGGGCAAATGACTGCTCTATAACAAGAAAGATGACTGTAAAAATGAGGATATATTAATCAATAAGCATAAGTGTCAACGAAAGAACGTTTCAAGAAATGAATGGGTAACCTCAGAAACTGGAAGACCAAATGTGTTCCCGAAAAATGTTGCTTTCACTGTCTCAATTGCACCAAGAAGAGGAGCTCCTGGAACCGAGCAACAAAGTCAAGACAAATGAATGCAATTTAACCAATTCAAGAGACTCCACCATCTAGGCAAATGGATATGATGCAAAAAAACCATACCAACTGCAAAATAGGCATGAATGTGTTCATCAAGCCACTGGTTATAATGTTTAGGTGCAATTTCCAGTTTTAACCATTCCAGAAAGTAGCGGAAGACATGGTTACCCAAAGAATGGGCAAATACTATTGAGGGTCCTCCTCGAAGTTTAAGGGCAGTTTCAAATGTTAACCTGCAAATAAGAAGAAAAAAATTTAAGGTCCTTTGGATCAATCACAAGATGAACTTCATTCTCACACTTCACTTTTGGGACAAAGAATTCAGATGATTAGGCATTTTCAAATCCCTTTGCATTTATTTATTGGTCCAACAACTACACATCCTGAGAAATTCATGTTAAGCACTTTCAAAAAAACAAAATGCATGAATCTTGGATTCAAATTAAGAGTACTATTAAAAACAATCTTTCCCAAGTTTTCAAAATCCTGATTCTCAATAGTTTGTTTTTAGTTGACCGACATATAATATTAGCAGTTACTTATTTGGGAAGTTCTATGCTCATTTAGATTGTGATGAAGAAAATGTAGTCAAACAATGTGGTAGTGGCTATTTTCAGCTGATGTACAGAGGAGCGAAGATGCACCCTAAGTTGATATTATACGAAACAAGTGATCTATCAGAAATGATTTGTATGGCTATTAAAGTATTAAAGTTAGTATGCCATTAAGAAATGTACAAACTTGAGCCTGTGAAAATAAAGGTCTCGCTCCTCAAGCATCGATGGTGACAATCTCCAGTCATATGGCACAGCAATGATTGAATTTGCCTCGATGCCAAACTCTATGCACCACTTAACCCAATCTTTCCACACTGAAGAAAGAGGACCTGAAGATCATATCCCAATAAATCCATCAACATATATATTCCTTCAGCGCAAACTGATTATACAAGAAGCCATTAAATTCAAATAATTAAAAAAAATGTAAGACAAAAACAGGGAAAAAAACCTGTGATATAACCAGGATCGAGTTCCGTAATAGCAGAAAGACCACTATCGGGACGCGATTTGCATTCAGGATGGTCTGTTTGATTGTAAGGGTCAAGTAACATGCACTTAAGCCAACAGTTCACAGCAGAAAGTAGCTGCATAATGTATTACAAATCAACATCAGCTCCTTCACTATCAATCAATAATTCATCGGCCACTAGCTGCTAACATACGGGAAAAAAAAAACTAATATTTGTTAAAAAAAAAAGCCAGGGAGTTTAGAATAAATTCCTGATTTAACAAGGACAATAAAAAAACGTCTATTATTGGATAAAATGTCTCGTGTTCAACAAAAAAATATATTATTCATAGTATTATTTTCTAGATTGGCCTAATTTTTCACGGAAATCAAACAGAACTTCATATAGAAATTCCTTTAGCTGAAAGAAAAAAGAGCATGATTATTTATACTTACTTTGGTAGTGTCAAGCCAGACCAAGTCGAGAGGGTTGAAGTTGAGAGGAGAGTAAGGACAATCAAGGAAAGACCACGCTCTCAGCTGAGTAGATGCGAATCCTGGAATTATAATTCCGGATAACTTGGAGTAGTCTCCGATGAACTCTCCGCCGTCAACGGGGGTATTATGCAGCGCTGCGTGTACAAGTAGAACCACCAAAATGGTGGCAATGTGGAGGTTTACTCTCATCTTTCATCTCACTCGTTTTTTCTTTTTCTTATGGTTTTTTTGGCTTTGCAGTTGAGAGATTTTCTGGTGTTTTGATTGATTGTTTTTGGAATGGAAACGCAGGGAGTCGAACGAATATTCACAATTTCACACGTTGTTAGCTGACTGTTCTGACAAAACCACTAGACGACACGTCACTCCATCGATTTCTCATGCAAGCCTTTTTGAACTCGTCACGACGTCGTCAGAAGGACAGACGGCCTCTGATTTGAAAACTTCATTTTTGGATTAACTTGATTTTGTTTTTCGATCATAATATTCCAGCAAGACCTAATTTGAAAAGAAGAAAAAAAGAAACCTACCTAAGAAAAGAAAATTCTAGGGTTACAAAAAAAAATTGAATTTATTACATCCAAGGAATTATGTAGATTTTTAGATTTTTTTTCATTGATTATGGAACAAATAAATAACGAATAAAATATACAAATATTTTGTTGGAAAAATACAACTTATTGTAAGTCACGCAAATACCATATGCACAACCCATCAATAGACGCATGCGGTGCATGTGTGTACAAGTGTGTGTGCGTGGGGAAGGGAAGAAAACAAAACAAACCTTACTTTTCAAAAGAGAAAGAGAAGCATTCGGTCAAAGAGAGGGAAGAAATCAAAGCTACGGGAAAGTTCTCATTTAAAAGTGTTAAAGCTTTGGATATTTTTTTTTGGTAAGGTGTTTTAACATTTTTAAATAAAATTTTTGAAGAATTTATATTTAAATTGATTGAACTTTGTGAAATTAAAAAGTTATAATTGATTGTGAAATTGTGTTAAGATTTTTGTGAAATTAAAAAGTTATAATTGATTATGAAATTGTGTTAAGATTTTTGAAGTAAGTAAAGAAAATAAAAAATTATGATAATTGAAGTAAAATTTTAGATGTTCTTAAAGAAGAGATTTTTAACAAAATAATAATAACAATTTAAGAATTTTGATAAGATAACGAGATTATATAGAAAATAGGTAAAATTAATGTTAAAGAGAGAATATAACATGATATTTTTATATTTTTCTTTAGTTTAAATTTTTGCCAAAAACTAATAAAATTATATATATATATATATATAGATATATAATTTGAATGATTAAATGAATTGTGTTACAATGTGAGAATTTAAAAAATAGGAAGAAACATTACAATAGAATGAAGGAAATTTCCATCTTTCCTATTAAATCTAATTTTTTGATAATAGAAGGATAATTAGAAGGATTTCATTTATTGATTGTGTCAATATGAAAAGTAGAATAATGATATTAGTTAAAGTTTGATATAAGTAAATAAAATTTATTAAGATGTTTGAGTGAGAAAGAGT
>NW_011500561.1:90443-125287 GCF_000495115.2 Populus euphratica
AAAGAGTGTGTGTGTGTGTGTTGTTGATTAGTATTTAAAAATGTATTTTTATCAAGTTTTTATATCATCATTTTGCATTTGAAGTATCAATAACTCCTTAACTATAACATACCTAATAATATGAGATGCCTTTAATTTGTGGTAAATATTTATTTTAAATGTAGGTTTATCACGTAAATGAAAAGATTGATTGATAAGTTTAAGAACTAAAATTGAAAGGACAAAGAGATGGTCAAATTTAGAAAAGAAATGTTGTTGCAGTCCAAACTGGAACACTATTCTGTAATTGGATCATATCTAGAGTTGTAGATCTTGGATTTAAGTCTACTTTATATGAATGGAAAGGTAAGACACAGGCCTATAACTTTCATGGAAGCCCAAGATTTAAAAAGGTCATTTTCAAGTCCAAATTATAGCAATAATGAAGAAGTCTGAATCTGTCCTGTAACCCGAACACTGTTCAGTTATAGGCCAAATGACCTCTATTTTTTTTCTGAAAAGGTGAGACAATTTCCTACAACTTTCATGTTTTTAAGTGGTTCTAATTCTAACATTATCAATGACGTTTTGAGTAGACAAGAGAAGATAAGGATTGTCACCAAGTCAAGAGATGACCACCCACTCATCAATTTGTACTCATAAAAAGAGATATTTGTCATGTATTTAGGCAACTTGATCTCTAGATAAAGATCATACTCTTGCTTTCTCTCTTTGTATTTTTGTATTGCTTAAGTTTTGCTTTCATTAATATCAAGTTTATGTCTTTCCTTTCCTTTCCTTTACTTAGTTAACTTTTATCTTATTTATGTTCTTATTTTATTTATTTATGTTTTTTTTCTTTCATTATGCTTAGCTAAGTTTATTATGTCAAGGTGAAAAGGTTACACTAATAGTGTAAGAATAAGTATAGTGTAAACTTAATATGGACTTTTATATTTGATACTAACATGTTTTGTATTTGTTATCTTGTTCACTCTTTAATACTTTACTTGTTAAATGACTAATCTAGATTTATGTTGTATAACACGTGGTACAACAAATACTTGGTACTTTCATAGTTCATACTGTATGTATAACCAGCACCTGAGCTATGAAAGGAACTTAATTTGTTGTTAACATAAGTTATAATCATGAATGCCTGGAAACATTTACAAGTATTAGCATTAATAGAATAAGATAACTAATGTAATCATGTTAACAGTTTATAATCTTATTGGAACCTCCTTTATGTGTGGTTTCCAATTGAATAATTAGAGTTTATACTATACATGTTTGACATACTATTAGTGGATCCACCAACCTTGACATTTGTTGTTATCATTGTTTAAATCCTTATATTAATCTTTCATCTCAAAGTTCTCATTAGCTTCTTCTTCTTCTTCTTTATTATTATTATTAGTATTATTATTACTACTTCTACTAGTAGTATTATTACTACTGTTATTATTATTGTTGTTGTTGTTGTTGTTGTTATTGTATTATTGTTATCTATAATCTATATAATTAACCTTCTTGTGGTTCGACCTCGGTCTTACCGGGTTATTTATTACTTCGACACTCCTACACTTAGGAGAAGATATCAATCTTTTGGTCGTGTAAAGTTTGTGGCATCGTTGCTGGGAAAGTAATTTTTGTATACATTATAGTATTTATTTTCTTTTCTTTTTTCACTTTTCTTATATCTAACTTTATTTCTTTTGTTTTGTTTCTTCTTCTTTTGCTTTCTTCTTTTTTTTTTATTATACTCCTACACGTATATGAGGATGTGTTCACATACATTAAGTGGTAGACTTTGTAAGGTATCCTCATCATTTTCAGAAAACATGGCTGAAGAAGATAATCAATCACTTCATAATGAAAATAATGAGAATAACCGTGTTAAAACACTTAGAGACCACATGAATCCCACAAGAATAAGTGTACCATCATGTATAGTTTCCCCCCTGATGCATCTCATTTTAATTTCAAGTCAGGCATTTTCAACTTTTACCTTCTTTTCATGGCTTAGATTTAGAAAATCCATACTTGCATTTAAGGGAATTTGAGGAGGTCTATAACACCTATAATGACTCAAATTGTAACATGAACACATCATATTAAAGCTTTTTCTTTTTTCCATTAAAAGATAAAACTAAAACATCGCTATAAAATTTGAGATTAGGATCCATTCATGTTTGGGATGACATACAACAATAATTTTTAAAGAAATTTTTCCCTTCTCACATAATAAACTCTTTCATAAGACAAATCATCACTTTCACTGAAAAACCAGGAGAAACATTTTACCAATGTTGGGATAGTTATCGAGACTTGCTTAATACTTGCCCTCATCATGATTTCGAAACATGAAGATTGGTTTCATATTTTTATGAAGAGTTAACAACTAGAGATATGTAAATGGTTGAATTGATGTGCAATGGAACTTTTAAAGATAAAGATCCTAATGAAGCAATGGAGTACTTAGACTTGCTAACTAAAAATGCTCAAAATTAAGACACTACAAGCATGTATGAGACTTCAGGTAAAATCCAACCTCATACATCTAATGAAGGTATGTACAACCTTAGGAAAGATCATAACCTTCAAGCCAAGTTTTCATCTTTAGCTAGAAAAGTCGAGGCACTAGAATTGAAAAAAAGTGGTCAGTTAAAATCTATTCAAAACATTGCGTGTCAAATCTGTAAAACAAATGAACACTCAACCAATGACTGTCCAACCTTGTCTTATTTTAAGGAATGTCTCCATGAACAAGTCTATGCCTTAAACAATTTTCAAAGGCCTAACCATAAACCATACTCGCAAACATACAACCTTAGTTGGAGAAATCACCTAAATTTTAGTTAGAAAAGTGATAATAATAATGCACAAACTTCACAACCACCATTTCAAGCACATCATAATTTTCAAAATTCTCACGGATATGTACCTCCTTATTCTCCACCTTCTAAAAGAAATTTTAAGGAAATTTTGTATGCATTCTGACACGACCAAAAGATTAATGTCTTCTCCCAAGTGTAGGAGTGTCGAAGTAATAAATAATCCTATAAGACCGGGGTAGAACCACAAGGAGGTTAATTGCATAAATTATAGATAACAACAACAATAACAACAACAATAGTAACAATAATAACAATAATACTACTACTACTAGTAGTAGTAGTAATAGTAATAATACTACTAGTAGAAGTAGTAATAATAATACTAATAATAATAATAAAGAAGAAGAAGAAGAAGAAAAAGAAAAAGCTAATGAGAACTTTGAGATGGAAGATTAACGTAATGATTTAAACAATGATAACAACAAATGTCAAGGTTAGAGGATCCATTAATGGTATGTCAAACAAGTATAGTATAACTCTTATTATTCAATAGGTTATACCATACAATTGGGCTATGAAAGTGTCAAACATTTGTTGTACCAAGTGTTATACAACATAAATCTAGATTAATCATTTAACAAGTAAAGTATTAAAGAGTAAACAAGATAACAAATACAAAACATGTTAGTTTCAAATATTAAAGTCCATATAAAGTTTATACTATACATACTCTTACACCATTAGTGTAACATTTTCACCTTGACATAATAAACTTAGCTAAACATAATGAAAGAGAGAAACATGAATAAACAAGATAAGAACATAAATAAGATAAAAGTTAACTAAGTAAAAGAAAGGAATTGAAAGGTATAAATAAGATACTAATGAAAACAAAACTTAAGCAATACAAAGAGAGAAAGCAAGAGCATGATCTTGATCTGAAAACCAAGATGCCTAAATGTATGGCATATGCCTCCTTTTATTGGTCAAAATTAGAAACTATTGATTTGATGACTAATTAATGAGTGGGTGGCCAACTCTTGACTTGGTGACAATCTTTATCTTCTCTTGTCTACCCAAAATGTCATTGATAACGTCAGAATTAGAATCATTTGAAAACATGAAAGTTGTAGGAAATTATCTCAATTTTTTAGAAAAAAAAATGGAGGTCATTTGAACTTCTAGAACTTCAAATATGAGCCAAACACTTAACAGTGTTCAGGTTGCAAGACAAATTCAAACTTCTTCGTTATTGTAACAATTTGGACTTGAAAATGGCCTTATTAAGACCAGACCATGAAAGTTGTAGGTCTATCTCTTACCTTTTCATCCATATAAAGTAGACCTAAATTTGAGATCTACAACTCTAGATATGACCCAATTACCGAACAGTGTTCCAATTTGAACTACACCAGCATCTTTTTTCTAAATTTGACCATCTCTTTGTCCTTTCAATTTTAGTATTTAAACTCATCAATCAATCCTTTCATTTATGTGATAGGCTTACATTTCATATAAACATTTACCATAAATTAAAGGTATCTTATATTATTAGATATGTTATTATAAAACATGCTTTAGTTAAGGAGTTATTGATACTTCAAGTGCAAAATGATGATATAAAATCTTAATAAAAATACACTTTTAAGTATTAATCACACCTACCAACCAGCTTATTACTAGTCCCTAGTAATCAAAGCATTAAAATAGAAAAATAATTTACAAATTCCACAAAGCAAGACATTCATCATTCAACTTCCATTAATTTATTCAGATAAACAAACTCTTATTAAATTTATATATCTACTCAATAACTCTTAAATAAGATATTAATAAACCTTTCTTTTGTGCTCAATATATCAACACATAGTTATGGGGTTTTACTTGAAAGAAAATAAAATTTTTGTTCTCATGTTTAAGGTTAACTTTCTTGGGTTGGATTATTATCTTTTTTTTCTTCTTTTTTCTTTTTTATTAATATACATATAACTTAAAAACACAATGCATCTGTAACTCATTTAACAAACGTTCAGCTAATGACTCCTAGACTAGTTGGTCTTAGGGCATTAGGTGTTGAGACACCCCTTCGAGCTTAATAACTCGAGTTGCAGATATTGATATGTAGATAGTGCAACATTTGATTTCCTTAAGTTTTTCTCATCAACGCATATAACAAGCATTAGGCCAATAACTCCCAAGTCAGTTGACTTTAGTGTATTAGGTGTTGAAACACTCCTTTGGACTTAATTGCTCAGGTTAGGGAGGCTATGAAACTAAACTTATCTATGTTTTTCTTATCATTATTTTTTTTTGCTTTTTTGTTTTACTTTTTTTTTTAAATTATATACTATCTCTTTCCATTAGTTGTTACCTTTAACAAAAAAACATAAATAATGTAATAATCTAATATGCAACTCACAATCATATGTTAAAGTGCATGTGCGAAAATTAAGATTTAAGAATATATGTTAAATGAGTATATGAGCAAAATTAAGTGATAACAATGCAAGAGTTTGTAAAACTTAATATTTCAAGAAATATTATGATAGACCTTGTTAAGAACTGTTACTAAGAAGCATCTCAAGAGTCACTTCAACAAAAGAGTTCATTTACTCTATCATCCTAGTAACAACAGTTTTGCATATGTTTTATGAAATAGAAAACACAGTTAGTTAGTTTTTTTTAACTACTACCCTTTCCCCTCTAACCAAAATGATACATTATCCTCAATGTCCTAAGGTAGAAAGATAAAGTATAGAAGACATTACCTAAAATAACGAACATTGACAAACCTAAAACACACTTAAACAAATATAAAAAACAACAAAACACAATAATAAAACCAAAAGACACAAAGATCCACAAATGAAGGCTCAAATCCAATCTAAACTTTTTATGGCTTTCCTTAGTTGACCAATTTATAGGACTCATGGAGGGAACAATTACATGAGTGAAAGATTATAGTTGGTCAATCAATTATTCAACAGTAGCAACAAAGATTATGATTTGTCGTGCAGAAGATGTTAAAAATTCATGTTTTACAGCATGATCAAGAAAAGACAACAACTTATCATAATAACCATATTAAAATTTAACAAATTTATAGGTTTATGGTGAATGTGTAGTTGGGTGATTAGTACTTAAAAGTGTATTTTTATCATGGTTTTATATCATCATTTTGCACTTGAAGTATCAATAACTCCTTAATTAAAGCATGTTTTATAATAATATATCTAATAATATAAGATACCTTTAATTTATGGTAAATGTTCATTTTAAATGCAGGCCTATCACATAACTGAAAGGATTGATTGATGACTTTAAGAACTTAAATTGCAAGGGCAAAGAGATGATCAAAATTAGAAAACAGATGTTGGTGCAATCCAAACCGGAACACTATTCGGCAATTAAGTCGTATCTGGAGCTATAGATCTCAGATTTAGGTCTACTTTATATGGATCGAAAGGTAAGACATAGGCCAAGATATAAAAAGGCCATTTTCAAGTCCAAATTGTAGCGACAACAAAGAAGCCCGAATCTTTCCTCCAACCCGAGCACTGTTCAGTATTTTGGCCATATCTGAAGTTCTAGAAGTCCAAATGAGCTCAAGTTTTTACACAAGACAACTGAGACAATTGCCTACAACTTTCATGTTTTGGAGTGGCTCTAATTTTGACATTATCAATGATGTTTTGGGCAGACAAGAGAAGATAAGGATTGTCACCAAGTCAAGAGTTGGCCACCCACTTATCAATTAGTCATCAAATCAGTAGTTCCCAATTTTGGCCTATAAAAGGAGGCATTTGCTATGAATTTAGGCATCTTGGTGTCCAGATCAAGATCATGCTCTTGCTTTCTCTCTTTGTAATGTTTATGCTTTGCTTTCATTAATATCAAGTTTATGTCTTTCATTTCTTTTCCTTTACTTAGTTAACTCTTATCTTATTTATGTTCTTATTTTGTTTATTTATTTTTCTTTCTTTCATTATGTCTAGCTCAGTTTATTATGTCAAAGTGAAAAGGGTACACTAATGGTGTAAGAATAAGTATAATGTAAACTTAATATGGACTTTAATGTTTGATACTAACATGTTTTGTATTTGTTATCTTGTTCACTCTTTAATACTTTGCTTGTTAAATGACTAATCTTGATTTATTACTTTGACACTCCTGCACTTGGGAGAAAACATCAATCTTTTAGTCGTGTCAAGTTTTTGGTACCGTTGCTGGGTGATTAGTACTTAAAAATGCATTCTCATTAAGGATTTATGTCATCATATTGCACCTAAAGTATCATTAAATTCCCTAACAAAAACATGTTTTATATTAGCAAGTCTAAAAATATAATATACCTTTAATTCATGGTAAATGTTCATCCTAAATGCAGGTCTATCACATAAATAAAAGGATTGATTGATGAGTTTAAGGATTGAAATTGAAAGGATAAAAAGAAGGTCAAACTTAGCAAAGTGTTGCTGGTGCATTCCAAACTCGAACACCGTTCAGTAATTTGATCATATCTGGATCTGTAGATATCAGATTTAGGTCCATTTTATATCGATGGAAAGGTAAGACATAGACCTACAACTTTCATATGAAGTCAAAGACTCAGTTCTGCCGTTTTCAAGCCCAAATCTTAGCAACAACGAAGACGTCGGAAGCTGTCCTGCAGCTCAAGCACTATTCGGTTTTTGGCTCAT
Source organism: Populus euphratica (assembly GCF_000495115.2). Taxonomy (NCBI): domain Eukaryota; kingdom Viridiplantae; phylum Streptophyta; class Magnoliopsida; order Malpighiales; family Salicaceae; genus Populus; species Populus euphratica. The sequence goes on from NW_011500561.1 coordinate 97,963, forward strand.
ATCTTGAGTTCTAGAAGTCCAAATGAGCTCTGGTTTTTTTTTATGGAAAGCTGAGACAATTGCCCACAGATTCCACAATTCAGTTGGCTATAATTCTGATGTGAGCAATGACGTTTTGGCCAGCCAACAATATCAAAAATCAGCCCACAATATCAAAAAACCAGCAGCCATTAATGTCAAAAACCAGCCACCAAATCAATGGATGCCCACCAATTCTTCAATCAATCAATAGTTCTGAAACTTAGCCTATAAAAGGAGGCATTGTCCATGTATTTAGTCATATTAATTTTCAGATCAAAGTTATCTTCTTGCTTTCTCTCTACATCTTTGTAATGTTCAAGTTTTCTTTTATGCTATAGTAATCTCTTGTTTATGCTCTTTCATTTCCTTTCCTATACTTAGTTAGCTTATATTATGTTTATGTTCTTATATTGTTTATTTGTGTTTTTCTCCTTCTTAATGTTTAGCTAAGTTAATTATGTCAAGGTGAAAAGGTTTCTCTAATGGTGTTAGAATATGTATAATATAAACTCAACATGAGCTTTAAATGTTTATATCCAAGAAAGATTGTTATTAACATGTTTTATCTTTTTATCTTACTAATTCTTAATACCTTGCTTATTAAATGTTTAATTTAGATTTGTGTTGTATAATATTTGGTACATCAAATGCTTGATCTTTCATAGTTTTCGGCCGAAATCGTTATTATGATAGAAACTTGATTTGTTGTTAACATAAACTAGCAACATGAATGCTTGATGATATTTATAAGTATGGTATTACTTATATAAGATAATTAATATGATCATGTTAGTAATTTATAATAAGCTAATAACGAGAAATCATCCGATTAGAACCTCCTTTGTGTGTGGTTTCTAGTTGAGTAATAAAAAGAGTTTGTATTATATTTATTTGAAATACCATTAGTGAATCCTATAACCTTGACATATGTTTTGTTATTGTTTAATCCTTACATCAATATCACATCCCAAAACTTTCTTCAACTCCTTTTCTGTTATTATTCTCTTTAAATCTTTTTCTTTATTTGTAATTTATATAATTCACCTCCCTGTGGTTCGACCCCGGTCTTGCCGGGTTATTTTACTTTGACACTCCTGCACTTGGGATAAGACATCAACTCTTTGATCGTGTCATTAGGTTTAATATATTTGATATTTACCATTTGTAATGATGTCCAATGTAATGTGCTGTTATTATTTCACATATCACTAAAATAAAAATAAATCTTTATTTATGTAACAAAACACTTATAACAATCAATAAAAAAATATTAATTTATAAGACACATCTACAAATTTATATTTCTACTATTCATATAATATAAAACTTTGGGGGCATAAACTCCTTCACTATTGATATAAAAAATAAAGGAAGTGGTTTTTTCTTTTTTTTCATTTCTTCTTTTTTTTTTCTTTTTTTTTTGTCTTTTTTTACTTAATTTTAAATTTTTCTTCATAAATTATTTGATTTACTTTCTATAAGATGATTATAGTCTCAAATAAATATATTGACATTGATATGTATGTGCTTAATTATACAAGTATCTATTATTATTATTGTATAATTCATTAAAATTTAGTTTTAAAAAATTAAAGCTCTTAGATTCATTATAGTTCATCACTAGATTGTGAATTTAACAGATTAATTCATAAAAATTGGGTCAATCGAATATCTCATTATCTCAATATAAAAAAAACTGAGATAATGTTTTTAGTCAAATCATGTTTTTTTACCGATTATTTGAGTTGTTTTTTAACCTTTCTAATAAATTGGGTTATGTTAGACAATTCTTATAATTTAATTTAATCTATTAAATCAAATTTAATAACAAGATTAAATAATTTCTCATGGCCTGTTCAAAAGAATTCAACCCAATTCAAACTGCAACATAATGCAAACTTATTTAACCCTAATCCAATGATTAAAAAAAATTACTACATTATTATCTCTTGTAAAAATTCCACATAAATGCTCCATTAAAATATAAGGATTTCATCACTTCAAATAATATTTGTTCACATTTCTTTGATAATGTGATTGAAAGTGTTTTTTTAGAATAAATTAGAAATAGTATAGTTATTAAACCCAAACTAGACTAGCAAGTCGACTTCGGACCCAGATAACCTGGTGGCTAGACTAGTCCGGGTTTATCAAAAGACTAGCTGTTGCAACGACCCGACCAAACCCAGTTAACCTAATAGGTCGACCCATGACCCAGACGAGACTCGGTGATTTTTTTCTTTCAAATGTGATTTTTCTTCTATACCCCTCTTTTTTCATATTTTTTTAGTTGGTTATTAACACTTTTTAAAGTTCACTATATAAATATTAGAAAAGTGTTTTATTTTTTCAATTTGAGATTTGAAACCTTTTAGTATATATACTTTATATTCATTAGAAAAAATTTATATTTTTTCAATGTGAGATTTGAAATCCTTTAATATATATACTCTATATTCCCAAGAAAAAAGTTATTTTTTCAATGTAGGATTTAAAGCTCTGTCATATATATACTATATGGTCACAAGAAAAAATTATGTTTTTTCAACTTAAAAGTATAACATAATATATTTTCAATGTTGGATTTGAAGCCCTTTAGTATATATACTCTATATTCACAAGAAAAAAGTTATGTCTTTTCAATGTAGGTTTGAAACCCATTAGAAAAAAAAATTATTTTTTTCAATGTGGAATTTGAAACCATTTCATAAATATACTCTATATTTATAAGAAAAAAGTTATATTTTTTCAATATCGAATAAAAAAATATTTTAGTTTGAATACTTCAACTTAAAAATATAACATAATATCTTTTTAATGTAAGATAAAAAAATTTAAAATATTATTTTAAATTTTATTATTTAAAACATGTATAACCTATATTCATATTAATTTTTTTATATAAAATATTAAAATTTTAAATATATTTTTTAATTTTTTTTAATTAATCTAAATTAACTTAAATTGCTCCATGAAATTCAGGACTCTATCTCTTAATCAGATAAAAAACTAAGTTAAAAGACTTAGTTAGATCAACCTGTGAACCGGGTTGGATAAATATTAAGAATAGTTAGAAGACAAAGTTGAAGACTGTCCCATATTTAGAAGCGTTCAAAACTTATCACACAAAAAAATCTAACGCCTGGTCCAAGGGCACCAAAATCTCAACCTCAACAACAGCTTGACACATGTTAGCCTAAGTAATTTACACATTACAGCCACCACTCCACGCAGCATTTTACGTGTCAAGCATTGGCCTGGTTTTCATCACTATAAATTAAGGCAACCGTGGCTGATGCTTATTACCAAAAGTAGTGTGTTTTCAAACTTTTAAGTGATTTTGCTTTCAATTCATTTGTGTTCTCTCAATCCTTCAAAGAAATCAATAACCAAAAATGGCTGACAACACCCAGAAGATGAGCTACCAAGCTGGTGAGACCAAAGGCCAAGCTCAGGTTAGCTTATGAATTTCTTTCTCTATTTTGCTTTTGTTTTTATATATAAATTAATGTGTGATGCTCTATAACATATCGATTTTGTTTGTTTCAGGAGAAGGCCAGTAACTTGATGGACAAAGCTGACAATGCTGCTCAATCTGCAAAGGAATCAGTGCAACAGGTTCCCATATTTTTGTTCAATCTCATGTTCTATATTATTTTTTTAGAGAATTCATTCTCACCACAATGACACAATGGATTGTGCATAAGATTTTAGAATGACAATAAACGAAAAAGATTGAGGAACACTCATGAATAAAATTCGCAACACTCTTAAGTGTTAATAATTAGTTGCGTATTTTGGCACAGATAATCTTAGCGACTAAGTTTGCAGTAGGTTTTTTTCTTATTTTTATTTTAATTTTGATAGTTCCTTCTTTGTGTAGGCTGGTCAGCAGGTGAGGGCTAAGACACAAGAAGCTGTTGAAGGAGTAAAGAATGCAACTGGCATGAACAAGTGAAGCTACGTCGGTGGAGTCCAATGATCCTCTTCCGCATGAAATTTAGAAATTAAATGGAATATTCATCTATTCAGCTCGTTGTTTTCGTTGTTTTTGTTTTTCTCCTGTCTTTCCTTTTGTATAAATAAGAGAGCCCTCTCATCTGTGGGGTTCTCTCGTAAGTCTGTAGGCACATGTATGCTGCCCTCGTTAGAAAATTTTTACTTTTAGCTCAGCACATGTTTAGTTGTTTTATTTTATGAAATCACAGTAATTATTGAAATTATGAGTGAAATTAAAGAAAAAATAAAAATTTAATGGTTAATTGAAGATAAAATTAAAGAAATTTATTATTATAAATCAAAATAAAAAAAAATGAATTCAAAGCTGACATTGAATTTGACAAGGAGAAATTATATATAATTGAAAGTTTATAAACAAATAAAGGTGTAATCGAAAGAAATCACAAGTTAAAGGATTCAATTAAATTTTACTAAAATGGCACCTTTTTTGTTACTATTCATTTTCTTCTACAATTTTCATTAAAAAGATTGTTGAGGAGGCTATTTTTTATAGGCATTTAATGCTTCATTTTCACTAAAATGATTGTTGAGGAGGCTATTTTTTATAAGCATTTAATGCTTCATCTTTCCACTAAATTTCACAAAACTTGCATAAAAATAATTACCTGACTACATCCAAATATAATCCTTTCTTGCCGATTGATTAGTACTTAAAAGTGTATTTTTATCAAGGTTTTATCTCATTATTTTGCACTTGAAGTATCAATAACTCCTTAACTAAAGCATGTTTTATAGTAATATATCTAATAATATAAGATATCTTTAATTTGTGGTAAATGTTCATTTTAAATGCAGGCCTATCACATAAATAAAAGGATTGATTGATGAATTTAAGAACTAAAATTAAAATGACAAAGAGATAGCCAAACTTAGAAAAGAGATGTCGGTACAATTTAAACCAGAACACTATTCGGTAATTGGGTCATATTTTGAGCTGTAGATCTTAAATTTTGGTCTACTTTATATGGATGGAAAGGTAAGACATAGGCCTACAACTTTTATATGGAGCCCAAAATCTAAAAAGGCCATTTTCAAGTCCAAATTGTAGCAACCATAAAGAAACCCGAATCTGTCTTCCAGCCCGAGCACTGTTCAGTGTTTGGCCCATATCTGGAGTTCTAGAAGTCCAAATGAGCGGAAGTTTTTACACAAGACAGCTCAGACAATTGCCTACAACTATCATGTTTTCAAGTAGCTCCAATTTTGACGTTATCAATGACGTTTTGGGCAGACAAGAGAAGATAAGGATTGTCACCAAGTCAAGAGTTGGTCACCCACTCATCAATTAGTTATCAAATCAATAGTTCCCAATTTTGGCCTATAAAAGGAGGAATTTGCCATGCATTTAGGCATCTTGGTCTCCAGATCAAGATCATGCTCTTCCTTTCTCTCTTTGTATTTTTTGTATTGTTTATGCTTTGCTTTCATTAATATCAAGTTTATGCCTTTCATTTCCTTTCATTTTCTTAGTTAACTTTTATCTTATTTATGTTCTTCTTTTGTTTATTTATTTTTCTTTCTTTCATTATGTCTAGTGATTAGTACTTAAAAGTGCATTTTTATCATGGTTTTATATCATCATTTTGCACTTGAAGTATCAATAACTCCTTAACTAAAGCATGTTTTATAATAACATATCTAATAATATAACTCCTTAACTAAAATATGTTTTATAATAATGTATCTAATAATATAAGATACCTATAATTTGTGGTAAATGTCTATTTTTAATGCAGGTCTATCACATAAATGAAAGGATTGATTGATGACTTGAAGAACTTAAATTGCATGGATAAAGAGATGGTCAAACTTAGAGAAGAGATGTCGGTGCAATCCAAACCGGAACACTGTTCGGTAATTGGGTCATATCTAGAGCTATATATCTCAGATTTAGGTCCAATTTATATGGATGGAAAGGTAAGACATAGGCCTACAACTTTCATATGGAGCCCAAGATCTAAAAAGGCCATTATCAAGTCCAAATTGTAGAAACAACAAAGAAGCCCGAATCTGTCTTCCAGCCCGAGCACTGTTCGGTATTTTGGTCATATCTGGAGTTCTAGAAGTCCAAATGAGCTGAAGTTTTTACACAAGAAAGCTGAGACAATTGCCTACAACTTTCATGTTTGCAACTGGCTCCAGTTTTGACGTTATCAATGACGTTTTGGGCAGACAAGAGAAGATAAAGATTGTCACCAAGTCAAAAGTTGGCCACCCACTTATCAATTAGTCATCAAATCAATAGTTCCCAATTTTGGCCTATAAAAGGAGGCATTTGCCATGCATTTAGGCATCTTGGTTTCCAGATCAAGATCATGCTCTTCCTTTCTCTCTTTGTATTTTTTGTAATGTTTATGCTTTACTTTCATTAATATCAAGTTTATGCCTTTCATTTCCTTTCCTTTACTTAGTTAACTTTTATGTTCTTATTTTGTTTATCTATTTTTCTTTCTTTCATTATGTCTAGCTAAGTTAGTTATGTCAAGGTGAAAAGGTTACACTAATGGTGTAAGAATAAGTATAGTGTAAACTTAATATGGACTTTAATGTTTGATACTAACATGTTTTGTATTTGTTATCTTGTTCACTCTTTAATACTTTGCTTGTTAAATGACTAATCTTGATTTATGTTGTATAACACTTGGTACAACAAATGTATGGTATAACCGACACCTGAGCTATGAAAGGAACTTGATTTGTTGTTAACATAAGTTATAATCATGAATGCTTGACGAGATTTACAAGTATTAGCATTAATTGAACAAGATGACTAATGTAATCATGTTAACAATATATAATTTGATTGGAACCTCCTTTGTGTGTGGTTTCCAATTCAATAATAAGAGTTTATACTATACTTGTTTGATATACCATTAGTGGAACCTCTAACCTTGACATTTGTTATTATTATTGCTTAATCCTTACATTAATATTTCATCTCTAAGTTCTCATCATCATCATCTTCTTCTTCTTCTCTTTCTTTATTATTATTATTATTATTATTATTATTATTATTATTATTATTACTACTACTACTACTACTACTACTACTACTACTACTACTATTATTATTACTACTATTGTTGTTGTTGTTATTGTTGTTTTATTATTGTTATTTATAATTTGTACAAATAACCTCCCTGTGGTTCGACCCCGGTCTTGCCGGGTTATTTATTACTTCGACACTCCTGCACTTAGGAGAAGACATCAATCTTTCAGTCGTGTCAAGTTTTTGGCGCCGTTGCCAGGGAGGTAAGTTCTTGTATAAATTATAGTATTTATTTTATTTTCACTTTTCACTTTTCTTGTATATAACTTTGTTTCTTTCTTTTGTTTCTTTTTATTTTGTTTTCTTCTTCCTTCTTTTGCTTTCTTCTTCTTCTTTTTTTATTTTATTTCTACACGTGCATGAGAGTGTGGTCACGTACATCAAGTGGTAGACTTTGTAGGGCATCCTCATCATTTTCAGAAAATATGGCTGAAGAAGATAATCAATCACTTCATAATGAAAATAATGAGAATAACCGTGCTAGAACACTTAGAGACCACATGAATCCCACAAGAACAAGTGCACCATCATGCATAGTTTTTCCTCCTGATGCATCTCATTTTAATTTTAAACCAGGTATTATTCAACTTTTACCTTCTTTTCATGGCTTAGAATTGGAAAATCCATACTTGCATTTAAGGGAATTTGAGGAGGTGTGCAACACATATAATAATTTAAATTGTAGCATGAACACCATCAGATTAAAGCTTTTTCCTTTTTCATTAAAAGATAAAGCTAAAACATGGCTACAAAATTTAAGACCAGGATCCATTCGTGTTTGGGATGAAATGCAACAACAGTTTTTAAAGAAGGTTTTCCCATCTCATAGAGCAAACTCTTTCAAGAGACAAATCACCACTTTCACTCAAAAACCAGGAGAAACATTTTACAAATGTTGGGATAGGTATCGAGACTTGCTTAGTACTTGCCCTCATCATGGTTTTGAAACATGGAGATTGGCTTCACATTTCTATGAAGGGTTAACACCTAAAGATAGGCAAATGGTTGAATTGATGTGCAATGGAACTTTTGAAGATAAAGACCTTGATGAAGCAATGGAGTACTTAGACTTGTTAGCTGAAAATGCTCAAAATTGGGACACCGCGGATACATATGAGGCGCCGAGTAAAACTCAACCTCATACATCTAGTGGAGGTATGTACAACCTTAGGGAAGATCATGACCTCCAAGTCAAATTTGCATCTTTAGCTAGAAAAGTCGAGGCACTAGAATTGAAAAAGAGTGGTCAATTAAAATCCGTTGAAAACATTGTGTGTCAAATCTGTGAAACAAATAAACACTTAACCAACGATTGTCCAACCTTGCCTTCTTTTAAGGAATGTCTCCATGAACAAGCCCATGCTTTAAACAGTTTCCAAAGGCCTAACCACAACCCATACTCCCAAACATACAACCCTGGTTGGAGAAATCACCCAAACTTCAATTGGAAGAGTGAGAACAACAATGCACAAACTTCACAACCACCATTTCAAGCACACCACAATTTCCAAAATTCTCATGGATATGCACCTTCTTATGCTCCACCTCCTAGAAGAAATATTGAGGAAACATTGCATGCATTCATTGAAAAGCAAGAGACAATCAATACTCAACTTGTTCAAAACATGACAGATTTTAAAGATACTCTTGCTAAATTAACATCTGCTCTTAGTTTCCAAGAGAAAGGTAAGTTTCCATCTCAAACACAACAAAATCCCAAAGGGCAATACAATGCAAATGCAAGTAGTTCCGGAAGCCAACACATGGATCAAGTCAAATCAGTCACTACTCTGCACAGTGGTAAGGTTATTGAAAAACCCTCTCTTGAACCTTATGAGAAAGATGATGAATCAATCTCTGAGGGTAAGGAAGGGGATGAATCTGAAAATTGCAAAGAAACGACTGATTCACCGCCAGCACTTCCATTTTCTCAAGCCATGACCAAACAAAGGAAAGTCAATCACAACTCTGAAATCTTTGAAATTTTCAAACAGGTAAGGATCAATATACCATTGTTGGATGCTATTAAACAGGTTCCTTCCTATGCTAAATTTTTGAAAGATCTATGCACTGTGAAGAGGAAACTGAATGTGAAAAAGAAAGCATTTCTAGCCGAACAAGTAAGTGCTATTCTTTAGAACAATAATGCTTTGAAATATAAAGACCCTGGTTGTCCTACAATTTCTTGCTTTATTGGAGAGCATAAAATTGAAAGAGCCTTACTTGATCTTGGTGCTAGTGTGAATTTACTTCCATATTTAGTTTTTCAGAGTCTCAATCTAGGTGAGTTAAAACCAACTTCTATATCTCTTTTACTTGCCGATAGATCTGTAAAAGTGCCTAGAGGAATAATTGAAGACGTGTTAGTACAAGTCGATAAATTCATTTATCCTGTGGATTTTATTGTCTTGGACACAGAACCTGTTGAAGCATGTAATTCATTTCCTGTTATTTTAGGACGTCCATTTCTTGCAACTTCTAATGCATTGATTAATTGTAGGAATGGACTGATGAAGCTATCATTTGGAAACATGACATTGGAGATGAATATTTTCAACATTTGCAAGCAACCTGGAGATGATAATGATTTACAAGAAGTAGATCATATTGACGAATTAGTTTATGATCAACTTGAATCTACTTTAAGTAAAAATGAATTGGATGAAACTGAAAATTTGCAAATGGTTTATTCTGAGGAAGAAATCACAGATGAAACAAGCACCGAAAATGTTGATGCAAATCTTTTGTCAACAGTGACAACAGATTCGACATCTGACATCACACTAATCGATGATTACTTTCCTAACGAATCCTTACTTTCTCTTAGTCCAATGCCTTGGTATGATAAAAATATCAATTTTCTTGCTTTAGGAGATTTGCCAGCTGATTGGAGTACCCAAGACAAAGAAAAGTTTTTGAACGAAGTGAAGAACTTTTATTCTGATGACCCTAACTTATTCAAATATTGTCCTGATCAAATATTTCAAAGATTCATTCCCGATAATGAGGTAAGTAGTGTCATTAAACTTTGTCATTTTGAAGCATGTGGAAGTTATTTCTCGTCAAAAAAGACTGCTGCAAAAATCTTTCAAAATGGATTTTATTGGCCCACCATGTTCAAGGACACACATGCATTCTGCAAAACTTGTGAAAATTGTCAAAAAATTGACACTAGTCAAAAAGTTTTGTTTTATGATTCTCAACTCTATGCATTCCCTAAAGAGCTAAGATTAAGATGGATCAATCCTTATGGGGCCTGTGATATTGATAATTCAATGAATGACAATGATTTTAAGGAAAATGGACATCGTTTGAAAGCTTACTTTGATAATTTTCCTAGTGAAAATGAATCAGCTGGTTGGAATGATCTTGTAGATAAAGGTTGATAATTTTGTTTTTCTCACATTGTTTTTGTGTTTCTTTTTGAGTGATTTTTGCTAGTTTCTCTCACCCCGGTCAAATGGCGGACAACGGTACTCCGTGACTTAAGTTGGTTCTTTCAGTTTCCCACAATAACTGATATCTGTGTATATATCTGTGCAATTCTTTGAATCTCTCTTCCAATTCTCATTTGAAAATGGACACTAATCTTGAAAAATTGAAAAAGTATTTTGCCGCTTTGCCTTAGAATGCGATTACAAAAATTTACCGTGCTAGATGTGCAAGATTGAGATTGTTAATGAATCATGGAATTCCTGAAGATATTCGCTGGTTGATTGAAGCAAAGGTCCGATTATCAGGTGAGTCCTCTAATTTCTTTATTTCACACATGCCTAGAACAGGTAAAAGCACTTTTGCAAAGAAGCGTCGTGCAAAATGACTAGGAGTCTGTCATCGATGTGCTAGATGGACTTGTAATACACAATGTCGTTCTTTAGGAATGGTATCTATAAACCGTGAAGATAAAATACAATTCATTAAGGATGGCCTGAGTAAGGAGTCTTTAGATAATCTTCTATTGACTCTTGAGACGCATCCTAGTGGAGATGTGCATCGTGCAATTCATGATTTATGGCCACTATTTCATAAAGAACATGATCGACTTAGTCTTGGGAATCTGACTAAAAAAGACCCTGTTTGCCAGTTTTTAAGAAAACTAGATGGGAAGCCTATCCCCGACCCATAGAGGGCATTTAAGCCGTTCTTGGACGTAAAACCAAGGGAAGATGTGAGCCACAATCATAACTACATGTACATACACATGCTTTTTTTCAAAAGTAAATAAATAAATAAATAAAAAGAGAGAGAGAGTGTGTGAGACTCCAGCTGGCCTACATATAGGTGTTATGATTGTCTTTCTAATTCCTCATCTATAAAACCCTTTTTTCCTTCCTTTCATTTCTACTCAACCCATACATTCAACAAATACAGAAGTGTGTAGAAATGGCAAGTTCCTCAAGTCATCAAATAAGAAATATTTGTGTTTTCGGTGGATCTAGTCCTGGGAAAGAAAAGGAGTTTTTAGAATAAGTAAATCATCTTGGTCAGGTGCTAGCTGAGAGAAAGATTCATTTAGTGTATGGGGGAGGCAGTCTTGGGTTAATGGGAGGTGTGTCAATAGCTGCATTTTTAGGAGGTAGTCAAGTTTTGGGGGTCGTCCCTGAAGCTTTGGCACAAGGGGACATCATTGGAAAAACAATTGGAGAGGAACTTCAGGTCTCCACAATGTCAGCTCGAATGAATGCAATGTTTAACCATGCTGATGCCTTCATTGCTTTACTAGGTGGTTTAGGCACATTGGAAGAGATCTTTCATATTTTCTCTTGGGCTCAATTGCACATTCACCATAAACCCATAGGTTTGTTAAATGTTAATGGTTATTATGATAAGTTGTTGTCTTTTCTTGATCATGCTGTGGAACAGGAATTTCTAACATCTTCTGCACGACAAATCATAATCTCTGCTGCTACTGCTGAACAATTGATTGACCAACTACAATCTTTCATTCTTATGATTGATCCTTCCATGAGTCGCATAAATTGGTCATCTAAGGAAAGCCGTAAAAAGCTTAGATTGGATTTGAGCCTTCATTTGTGAATTTTTGTGTCTTTTGGTTTTATTATTGTGTTTTGTTATTTCTTATTTTTGTTTTAGTGTGTTTCAGGTTTGTCGGTGTTCGTTATTTCAGGTGATATTTTCTATACTCTATCTTTCTACCTTAGAACATTGAGGACAATGTCTCGTTTTGGTTGGGGGGAAAGGGTAGTAGTTGATAAAAAAAAAGGGGTAGTAGTTGATAAAAAAAAAAAAAAATTGTTTTTCATTTCATAAAGCATGTGCATAATTGTTGTTACTAGGATGGCAGAGTAAAGGAGTTCTTTTGTTAAAGTGACTCTTGAGACGCATCTTAGTAATCATTCTTAACAAGGTCTATTATAATACTTCCTGAAATATTCAGGTTTACAAACTCTCGTATTGTTACCACTTAATTCTGCTCATATACTTATTTAACATGTATTCTTAAACCTTAATTTACACACACACACTTTAACATATGATTGTGGGTTGCATATTGGATTATTACATTATTTATGTTCTTTTGTTAAAGGTAACAACTAAGGGAAAGGGATTGTATATAATTAAAAAACAAAAACAAAAGAAAAGAAAAAAAAAGAAAAAAAAATTATGATAATAAAAATGTAGATAAGTTTGGTTTCGTAGCCTCTCTAACCTAAGCAATTAAGCTCGAAGGGGTGTTTTAACACCTAATACCCTAAAGTCAACTGACTTGGGAGCTATTGGCCCAACGCTTGTTACATGGGTTGAGGAGAAAACCTTAAGGGAATTAAACATTGTACTATCTACATATCAGTATCTGCGACCCGAGTTACTAAGTTCGTAGGGGTGTCTTAACACCTAATGCCCTAAGACCAACTGGTCTGGCAGTCATTAGCTGAAAGCTCGTTACATGGGTTAAAGATGCATGATGTTTTTAAAGTATATGTATATAGAGTTAAAAAAAAAAAAAAAGACAAAAATAGTAATCCCAACCCAAGGAAGTTAACCTTAAAAGACAAAAAGAAAAGAGAAGACAAAAATAGTAATCCCAACCCAAGGAAGTTAACCTTAAACATTAGAACAAAATTTTTGTTTTCTTCCAAGAAAAACCCTATAATTATGTGTTGATACATTGAGCACAAAAGAAAGGTTTATTAATATCTTGTTAAGAGGTATTGAGCAGATATATAAATTTAATGAGAGTTTGTTTATCTGGACAGATTAATGGAAGTTAAATGATGAATACCTTGCTTTGTGAAATTTGCAAATTTGTTCAGTATTTGGCCCATAGCTGGAGTTTTAAAAGTCCAAATGAGCTGAATATTTTACGCAAGAAAGCTGAGACAATTTCCTACAACTTTCATGTTTCAAGTGGCTCCAATTTTGACGTTATCAATGATGTTTTGGGTAGGCAAGAGGAGATAAGGATTGTCACCAAGTCAAGAGTTTGTCACTCACTCATCAATTAGTCATCAAATTAATAGTTTCTAATTTTGGCCTATAAAAGGAGGCATTTGCCATGCATTTAGGTATCATGGTTTCCAGATCAAGATCATGCTCTTGCTTTCTCTTTTTGTATTTTTGCAATGCTTAAGTTTTGCTTTCATTAATATCAAGTTTATGCCTTTCAATCCCTTTCTTTTACTTAGTTAACTTTTATCTTATTTATGTTCTTATCTTGTTTATTTATTTTTCTTTCTTTCATTATGTTTACTTAAGTTTATTATGTCAAGATGAAAAGGTTACACTAATGGTGTAAGAATAAGTATAGTGTAAACTTCATATAGACTTTAATGTTTGATACTAACATGTTTTGTATTGGTTATCTTGTTCACTCTTTAATACTTTGCTTGTTAATTGACTAATCTAGATTTATGTTGTATAACACTTGGTACAACAAATGCTTGGCACTTTCATAGCCCATACTGTATGGTATAACCGACACCTGAGCTATGAAAGGAACTTGATTTGTTGTTAATATAAGTTATAATCATGAATGCCTAACAACATTTATAATTATTAGCATTAATCGAATAAGATAACTAATGTAATCATGTTAACAATTTATAATCTAATTGGAACCTCCTTTATGAGTGGTTTTCAATTGAATAATAAGATTTTATACTATACTTGTTTGACATACCATTAGTGGATCCTTTAGTATTGACATTGTTATTATCATTATTTAATTCTTGAGTTAATCTTTCATCTCAAAGTTCTTATCAACTTCTTTATTATTATTATTATTATTAGTATTACCACTATTATTGTTATTATTATTATTATTATTATTATTGTTACTATTGTTGTTGTTATTGTTGTAGTTGTATTATTGTTATCTATAATTTATATAATTAACCTCCTTTTAGTTTGACCCCGGTCTTACCGAGTTATTTATTACTTCGACACTCCTACACTTGGAAGAAGACATCAATCTTTTGGTCGTGTTAGTGGGCCAGTAAAATCCACTTTGTAAGATTTTTGTAGTCCTTTTTTTATAAAAAATTATCTCCACATGCTTTGGAGTGATAAAATTTAATGACATTACTTATCTCATTGTCGGGAATACATATTTGAAATATTTGGTTTGGATAATATTTGAAAAAGGGTCATCCCAATAAATGTTTTGCACGTTGCTCAAAAATTTTCTTTTATCTTGGTTAACCAAATGAGCTGGCAAAAATCCTGAAGCAAGAAAATTGATATTTTTGGCAAACCAAGGCATTGAACTAAGAAAAAGTAAAGTTGATATTTTTAGCAAACCAAGACATTGAACTAAAAGAAAGTAAAGATTCATCAAGAAAGTAATCATTGATTAGTGTGATGTCGAATGTCGAATATATTATCACTCTTAACAAAAGATCTGCATCAATATTTTTTGTGCCTTTTTCATCCTCGATTTCTTCCTGTTTGAAAGTTTTAAAGATTTTATAATCATGATTGACTTCTCTTTGTTTGGTTATGACATTAGGAAATGGAAGTACTGTTGGGAAATCAGTTTTTTCTTTGCAATGTTCAAGTTTAATCCCTTCCTTACCTTTAGAAATTGACTCATCCTTTTTCTTACAAGGTTCAAAAATTGTTTTTTCAATAACCTTACCATTGTGGAGAGTAATGACTAATTGAACTTCATCTATGTGTTGGCTTCCAGAGTTGCTTGCACTTTCATTACAATGCCCCTTGGTATTTTGTTGTGATTAAGATGAAAACTTATCGTTCTCTTGAAAATTAAGAGTAGATGTGAACTTTACAAGAGTATCTTTAAAATCTGTCATGCTTTGAAAAAGTTGAGTATTGATTGTCTCTTGCTTTTCAATGAATGCATGCAATGTTTCCTCAAGATTTCTTTTAGGAGTTGGAGCATAAGGAGGTGTATATCCATGAGAATTTTAGAAATTAGGTCTACTTGAAACAGTGGTTGTGAAGTTTATGCATTATTATTATCACTATTCCAACTGAAATTTGGGTGATTTCTCCAACCAGGGTTGTATGTTTGCGAGTATGGGTTATGATTGGATCTTTAAAAACTATTTAAAGCATGTACTTGTTTATAAAGTCATTCCTTAAAAGAAGACAAAGTTGGACGGTCATTAATTGAATGTTTATTGGTTTCACAGATTCGACATACAATGTCTTGAACATATTTTAATTGATCACTTTTTTCAATTCTAGTGCCTCAACTTTTCTAGCTAAAGATGCAAACTTGGCTTGAAGGTGATGATCTTTCCTAAAGTTATACATACCTCTACTAGATGTATGAGACTGAGTTTTACTCGGTGCCTCATAAGTGCCTGTAGTGTTCCAATTTTAAGCATTTTCAGCTAGCAAGTCTAGGCACTTCATTACCTCGTTAGGATCTTTATATTTAAAAGTTTCATTGCACATCAATTCAACCATTTGCAAATCTCTAGTATTAAACAAGTCTCGATACCTATCCTAACATTAGTAAAATATTTCTCATGGTTTTTGAGTGAAATTGAAGATTTTTTTTTGAAAGAGTTTGTTCTATAAGATGACAAAAACTTTTTTAAAATTTATTGTTGCATTTCATCCCAAGCATGAATAGATCCTGGTTTCAAATTTTATAGCCATGTTTTAGCTTTATCTTTTAATGAAAAAGAAAAAAACTTTAACCTGACGGTGCTCATGCTACAATTTGAGTTATTATAAGTGTTACAGACCCCCTCAAATTCCCTTAAATGCAAATATGGATTTTTTAAATTTAAGCCAGGAAAAGAAGCTAAAAGTTGAATAATATCTGGCTTAAAATTAAAATGAGATGCATCAAGAGGGAAAATTATGCATGATGGTGCACTTGTTCTTGTGGGATTCATTTGATCTCTAAATGTTCTAACACGGTTATTCTCATTATTCTCGTTATGAAGCTATTGGTTATCTTCTTTGGCTATATTTTCTGAAAATGATGAGGATACCATTTAATGTACGTGATCGAACTCTCATGCACGTATAGGAATAGAATAAAAGGAAGAAGAAAACAAAAGAAATAAATTTAGATACAAGAAAAAAATAAAATAAATACTGATTAGTAATTAAAAGTGCATTTTTATCAAGGTTTTATATCATCATTTTGCACTTGAAATATCAATAACTCCTTAACTAAAGCATGCTTTATAATAATATATCTAATAATATAAGATACCTTTAATTTGTGGTAAATGTTCATTTTAAATGCAGGCCTATCACATAAATGAAAGGATTGATTGATGAATTTAAGAACTAAAATTGAAAGGATAAAGAGATGGCCAAACATAGAAAAGAGATGTCGGTGTAATCCAAACTGAAATACTGTTCGGTAATTGGGTCATATATGGAGCTATAGATCTCAGATTTAGGTATACTTTATATGGATGGAAAGGTGAGACATAGGCCTACAACTTTCATATGGAGCCTAAGATCTAAAAAGGCCATTTTCAAGTCCAAATTGTAGCAACAACAAAGAAGCCCGAATCTGTCCTCCAACCCAAGCACTGTTCAGTATTTTGGCCATATCTAGAGTTCTAGAAGTCGAAATAAGCTAAATTTTTTACACAAGAAAGCTGAGACAATTTCATACAACTTTCATGTTTCAATGGCTCCAATTTTGATGTTATCAATGACGTTTTTGGGCAGACAAGAGAAGATAACGATTGTCACCAAGTCAATAGTTGGTCACCCACTCATCAATTAATCATCAAATCAATAGTTCCCAATTTTAGTCTATAAAAGGAGGCATTTGCCATGCATTTAGGCATCTTGGTTTCCAGATCAAGATCATGCTCTTGCTTTCTCTCTTTGTATTTTTTGTAATGTTTATGCTTTGCTTTCATTAATATCAAGTTTATGTCTTTCATTTCCTTTCCTTTACTTAGTTAACTTTTATCTTATTTATGTTCTTATTTTGTTTATTTATTTTTCTTTCTTTCATTATGTTTAGCAAAGTTTATTATGTCAAGGTGAAAATGTTACACTAATGGTGTAAGAATAAGTATAGTGTAAACTTAATATGGACTTACATGTTTGATACTAACATGTTTTGTATTTGTTATCTTGTTCACTCTTTAGTACTTTGCTTGTTAAATGACTAATCTTGATTTATGTTGTGTAACACTTGGTACAACAAATGCTTGACACTTTTATAGCCCATACTGTATGGGATAACCGACACTTGAGCTATGAAAGGAACTTGATTTGTTGTTAATGACACGATGAAAAGATTGATGTCTTCTCCCAAGTGTAGAAGTGTCGAAGTAATAAATAACCCGACAAGACCGGGGTCGACCATAGGGAGGTTAATTGTACAAATTATAAATAACAATAACAACAGTAGTAGTAGTAGTAGTAGTAGTAGTAGTAGTAGTAGTAGTAGTAGTAGTAGTAGTAGTAGTAGTAGTAGTAGTAGTAGTAGTAATAATAAATAAAAAGAAGGAGAAGAGGAAGAAGAAGATAAGAACTTTGAGATGGAATATGAATGTAACGATTAAATAATGATAATAATAAATGTCAAGGTTAGAGATTCCACTAATGGTATGTCAAACAAGTATAATATAAACTCTTATTATTCAATTGGAAACCACACATAAAGGAGATTCCAATCAGATTATAAATTTTTAACATGATTACATTAGTCATCTTATTCGATTAATGCTAATACTTGTAAATCTCGTCACGCATTCATGCTTATAACTTATGTTCACAACAAATCAAGTTCCTTTCATAGCTCAAGTGTCGGTTATACCATACAGTATGGACTATGAAAGTGCCAAGCATTTATTGTAACAAGTGTTATACAACATAAATCAAGATTAGTTATTTAACAAGCAAAGTATTAAAGAGTGAACAAGATAACAAATAGAAAACATGTTAGTATCAAACATTAAAGTCCATATTAAGTTTACATTATCCTTATTCTTACACCATTAGTGTAACCTTTTCACCTTGACATAATTAACTTAGCTAGACATAATGAAAGAAAGAAAAATAGATAAACAAAATAAGAATATAAATAAGAACTAAGTAAAGGAAAGGAAATGAAAGGCATAAACTTGATATTAATGAAAGTAAAGCATAAACATTACAAAAAATACAAAGAGAGAAAGGATGAGCATGATCTTGATCTAGACACCAAGATGACTAAATACATGGCAAATGCCTCCTTTTATAGGCCAAAATTGGGAACTATTGATTTGATGACTAATTGATGAGTGGGTGGCCAACTCTTGACTTAGTGACAATCTTTATCTTCTCTTGTCTGCCTAAAAGATCATTGATAACATCAAAATTGGAGCCACTTAAAAACAGGAAAGTTGTAGGAAATTGTCTCAGTTTTCTTGTGTAAAAACTTCAGCTTATTTCGACTTCTAGAACTCCAAATATAGCCAAACTACTAAACAGTGCGCAGGCTGGTGGACAGATTCAGGCTTCTTTGTTGTTGCAACAATTTTGACTTGATAATGGCCTTTTTAGATCTTGGGCTCCATATGAAAGTTGTAGGCCTGTCTTACCTTTTCATCCATATAAATTGGACCTAAATCTGAGATCTAAAGCTCTAGATATGACCCAATTACCAAACAGTGTTCCGGTATGGACTGCACCGGCATCTCTTTTCTAAGTTTGGTCATCTCTTTGCCCTTGCAATTTAAGTTCTTAAAGTCATCAATCAATCCTTTCATTTATGTGATAGGCCTACATTTAAAATGAACATTTACCACAAATTAAAGGTTTCTTATATTATTAGATATATTATTATAAAACATGTTTTAGTTAAGGAGTTATTGATACTTCAAGTGCAAAATGATAATATAAAACCTTCATAAAAATACACTTTTAAGTATCAATCACATCCCCCAACTAGCTTATTACTAGTCCCTAGTAATCAAAGCGCTAAATAGAAAAATACTTTGCAAATTCCACAAAGCAAGGTAGTCATCATTTAATTTCCATTAATCTATCCAGATAAACAAACTCTCGTTAAATTTATATACCTGCTCAATACCTCTTAACAAGATATTCATAAACCTTTCTTTTGTGCTCAATGTATCAACACATAATTATGGGGCTTTTCTTGAAAGAAAACAAAATTTTTGTTATAATGTTTAAAGTTAACTTCCTTGGGTTGGGATTATTATTTTTGTCTTTTTCTTTTTCTTTTTTTCTTTTTTTTAATATATATACATATAATTTAAAACACCATGCATCTTTAACCCATGTAACGAGCTTTCAGCTAATGACTCCTAGACTAGTTAGTCTTAGGGCATTAGGTGTTAAGACACCCCTATGAGCTTAGTAACTCGGGTCGCAGATACTGGTATGTAGATAATGCAATGTTTGATTCCCTTAAGCTTTTCTCCTCAACCCATGTAACAAGCGTTGGGCCAATAGCTCCCAAGTCAGTTGACTTTAGGGTATTAGGTGTTAAAATACCCCTTCGGGCTTAATTGCTTAAGTTAGGGAGGCTACGAAACCAAACTTATCTATATTTTTATTATTATCATTTTTTTTCTTTTTTTAATTATATACAATCCTTTTCCCTTAGTTGTTACCTTGAACAAAAAAACACAAATAATGTAATAATCCAATATGCAACCCACAATCATATGTTAAAGTGTGTGTGTGTAAATTAAGGTTTAAGAATACATGTTAAATCCGTATTAAGTGATAACAATGCAAGAGTTTGTAAATCTGAATATTTCAAGAAGTATTATGATAGACCTTGTTACGAATGATTACTAAGATGCGTCTCAGGAGTCATAAAAGTTCTTCTTACTCTGCCATCATAGTAACAACAATTTTGCACATGCTTTATGAAATAGAAAACACAATTTTTTTTTTTTTAGCTACTACCCTCTCTCCCTAACTAAAACAAGACATTGTCCTCAATGTTTAAAGGTAGAAAGATAGAGTATAGAAGATATCACCTGAAATAACGAATACTGACAAACCTGAAACACATTGAAACAAATATAAGCAACAACAAAACACAATAATAAAACCAAAAGACACAAAGATTCACAAATGAAGGCTCAAATCCAATCTAAACTTTTTACGGCTTTCCTTTGTTGACCAATTTATGCGACTCATGGAAGGATCAATTACAGGAATGAAAGATTGTAGTTGGTCAATCAATTATTCAGCAGTAGCGGTAGACATTATGATTTGTCGTGCAGAAGATGTTAGGAATTCTTGTTCCACAGCATGATCAAGAAAAGACAACAACTTATCATAATAACCATTAACATTTAACAAACCTATGAGTTTATGGTGAATGTGCAGTTGGGCCCAAGAGGAAATATGAAAGATCTCTTCCAATATGCCTAGACCACCTGGTAAAGCAATGAAGGCATCAGCATGGTTAAACATTGCATTCATTCAAGCTGACATTGTGGAGACCTGAAGTTCCTCTCCAATTGTTTTTCCAATGATGTCCCCTTGTGCTAAAGCTTTTGGGACGACCCCCAAAACTTGACTACCTCCTAAAAATGCACCTATTGACACACCTCCCATTAACCCAAGACTACCTCGCCCATACACTAAATGAATCTTTCTCTCAGCTAGCACTTGACTAAGATGATTTGCTGATTCTAAAAACTCCTTTTCTTTCCCAGGACTAGATCCACCGAAAAAACAAATATTTTTTATATGATGACTTGAGGAACTTGCCATTTCTACACACTTTTATTTTTGTTGAATGCATGGGTTGAGTAGAAATGAAAGGAAGGAAGAGAGGATTTTATAGACGAGAAATTAGAAAGGCAATCATACCACCTATATATAGGCCAGCTAGAGTCTCACACACACACACTCTCTCTCTTTATTTATTTATTTATTTACTTTTAAAAAAGCATGTGTATGTACAGGTAGTTGTGATTGTGGCTCACATCTTCCCTTGGTTTTATGTCCAAGAACAGCTTAAACGCCCTCTATGGGTCGGGGATAGGCTTCCCATCTAATTTTCTTAAAAACTAGCAAATAGGGTCTTTTTTTAGTCAGATTTCCAAGACTATGTCAAGCATGTTCTTTATGAAAATGGGTTCATAAGTCATGAATTACACGATGCTTATCTCGACTATAATGAGACTTAAGAGTCAATAGAAGATTATCTAAAGACTCTCTATGTTTTGAAATAAATCCCACCTTTTGACAATTTTCATAGATTTTGCGGGATGCATGTGTGTTGATTAGTACTTAAAAGTGCATTTTTATCATGGTTTTATATCATCATTTTGCACTTGAAATATCAATAACTCCTTAACTAAAGCATGTTTTATAATAATATATCTAATAATATAAGATACCTTTAATTTATGGTAAATGTTCATTTTAAATGCAGGCCTATCACATAAATGAAAATATTGATTGATGACTTTAAGAACTTAAATTGCAAAGGCAAAGAGATGGTCAAACTTAGAAAAGAGATGTCGTTGCAATACAAACCGGAACACTGTTCGGTAATTGGGTCATATCTGAAGCTCCAAATCTCAGATTTAGGTCCAATTTATATGGATGGAAAGGTAAGACATACGCCTACAACTTTCATATGGAGCCCAAGATCTAAAAAGGCCATTATCAAGTCCAAATTGTAGCAACAACAAAGAAGCCCGAATCTGTCTTCCAGCCCGCGCACTGTTCGGTATTTTGGCCATATCTGGAGTTCTAGAAGTCCAAATGAGCTGAAATGTTTACACAAGAAAGCTGAGACAATTGCCTACAACTTTCATGTTTACAACTGGCTCCAATTTTGACGTTATCAATGACGTTTTGGGCGGACAAGAGAAGATAAGGATTGCCACCAAGTCAAAAGTTGGTCACCCACTTATCAATTAGTCATCAAATCAATAGTTCCCAATTTTGGCCTATAAAAGGAGGCATTTGCCATGCATTTAGGCATCTTGGTTTCCAGATCAAGATCATGCTCTTCCTTTCTCTCTTTGTATTTTTTGTAATGTTTATGCTTTGCTTTCATTATTATTAAGTTTATGCCTTTCATTTCCTTTCCTTTACTTAATTAACTTTTATGTTCTTATTTTGTTTATCTATTTTGCTTTCTTTCATTATGTCTAGCTAAGTTAGTTATGTCAAGGTGAAAAGGCTACACTAATGGTGTAAGAATAAGTATAATGTAAACTTAATATGGACTTTAATGTTTGATACTAACATGTTTTATATTTGTTATCTTGTTCACTCTTTAATACTTTGCTTGTTAAATGACTAATCTTGATTTATGTTGTATAACACTTGGTACAACAAATGCTTGGCACTTTCATAGCCCATAATGTATGGTATAACCGACACCTGAGCTATGAAAGGAACTTGATTTGTTGTTAACATAAGTTATAATCATGAATGCTTGACGAGATTTACAAGTATTAACATTAATTGAATAAGATGACTAATGTAATCATGTTAACAATATATAATCTAATTGGAACCTTCTTTGTGTGTGGTTTCCAATTCAATAATAAGAGTTTATACTATACTTGTTTGATATACCATTAGTGGAACCTCTAACCTTGACATTTGTTATTATTATTGTTTAATCCTTACATTAATTTTTCATCTCCAAGTTCTCATCATCTTCTTCTTCTTCTCTTTCTTTATTATTATTATTATTATTACTACTACTATTATTATTATTAGTACTATTATTATTAGTACTATTATTATTAGTACTATTATTATTAGTACTATTATTATTAGTACTATTATTATTAGTACTATTATTATTAGTACTATTATTATTAGTACTATTATTATTAGTACTATTATTATTATTATTATTACCATTGTTGTTGTTGTTATTGTTGTTTTATAATTGTTGTTTATAAGTTGTACAATTAACCGCCCTGTGGTTCGACCCCGGGCTTTATTACTTCGACACTCCTACACTTGGGAGAAGACATCAACCTTTTCGTCGTGTCATGTGTCATTGAACATGGTGGGCCAGTAAAATCCACTTTGTAAGATTTCTACAGTCCTATTTTTTGACGAGAAATGAACCCCACGTGCCTTAGAGTGACAAAATTTAATGAAATTACTTACCTCATTGTCGGGAATGCATTTTTGAAATATTTGATGAGGACAATAATTGATTAAGTAAGGGTCATCCCAATAAAAATTTTGCAAAAATCCTGAAGCAAGAAAATTGATATTTTTAGTAAACCAAGACATTGAACTAAGAGAAAGTAGAGATTTATTAGGAAAGTAATCATCGATTGGTGTAATGTCGGGTGTCGAATCTGTTGTCACTTTTGATAAAAGATCCGCATCAATATTTTCGGTGCCTTTTTCATCCTTGATTTCTTCCTGATTAATCATGGCATAAGCAAATAGAAGTGCTGGAGGGGAATCAGTCTTTTCTTTGCAATGTTCAGATTCAACCCCTTCATTACCATCAGAGATTAACTCATCGTCTTTCCCACAAGGTTCAAGAATTGGTTTTTGAATAACCTTACCACTACGAAGAGTGATGACTGATTTGACTTGATCCATGTGTTGACTTCCAGAACTACTTGCATTTGCATTGCATTACCCCTTGGGATTTTGCTGTGGTTGAGATGGAAACTTACCTTGCTCTTGAAAACTAAGAGCATATGTGAATTTTGCAAGAGTATCTTTAAAATCTGTTATGCTTTGAGTAAGTTGAGTGTTGATTGTCTCTTGCTTTTCAATGAATGCATACAATGTTTCCTCAAAATTACTTCTAAGAGGTGGAGCATAAAAAGGTGCATATCCATAAAAATTTTGGAAAATATGGTGTGCTTGAAACTGTGGTGGTGAAGTTTGTGCATTATCACTCTTCCAACTGAAATTTAGGTAATTTCTCCAACCAGGGTTGTATGTTTGCGAGTATGAGTTATAACTGGGCCTTTGGAAACTGTTTAAAGCATGAGTTTATTCATAGAGACATTCCTTAAAACAAGGCAAGGTTGGACACTTATTGGTTGAGTGTTCATTTGTTTCACATATTTAACACAATGTTTTCAACATATTTTAATTTACCACTCTTTTTCAATTCTAGTGCCTCGACTTTTCTAGCTAAAGATGCAAACTTGGCTTGCAGGTCATGATCTTCCCTAAGGTTGTACATACCTCCACTAGATGTATGAGGTTGAGTTTTACTCGGTGCCTCATAAGTACCCGTAGTGTCCCAATTTTGAGCATTCTCAGCTAATAAGTCTATGTACTCAATTGCTTCATCAGGGTCTTTATCTTCAAAAGTTCCATTGCACATCAATTCAACCATTAGCCTATTTCTAGATGTTAACCCTTCATAAAAATATGAAATCAATCTCCATGTTTCAAAACCATAATGAGGGCAAGTATTAAGCAAGTCTCGATACCTATCCCAACATTGGTAAAATGTTTCTCCTGGTTTTTTAGTGAAAGTGGTGATTTGTCTTTTGAAAGAGTTTGTTCTGTGAGATGGGAAAAACTTCTTTAAAAACTGTTGTTGCATTTCATCCCAAGAACAAATGGATCCTGGTCTCAAATTTTGTAGCCATGTTTTAGCTTTATTTTTTAATGAAAAAGGAAAAAGCTTTAATCTGATGGTGTTCATGCTACAATTTAAATTATTATATGTGTTGCAGACCTCCTCAAATTCCCTTAAATGCAAGTATGAATTTTCCAATTCTAAGCCATGAAAAGAAGGTAAAAGTTGAATAATGTCTGATTTAAAATTAAAATGAGATGCATCAGGAGGAAAAACTATGCAAGATGGTGCACTTGTTCTTGTGGGATTCATATGGTCTCTAAGTGTTCTAGCACGGTTATTCTCATTATTCTCATTATGAAGTGATTGATTAACTTGTTCGGCCATATTTTCTGAAAATGATGAGGATACCTTACAAAGTCTACCACTTGATGTACTAGACCACACTCTCATGCACGTTTAGGAATAGAATAAAAGGAAGAAGAAAACAAAAGAAAAGGAAAAAAGAGAAAAAAAAACAAAGATATATACAAGAAAAGTAAAAGGAGAAAATAAAATAAATATTATAATTTATACAAAACTTACCTCCCCGGCAACGGCTCCAAAAACTTGACACGACGAAAAGATTGTTGTCTTCTCTCAAGTGCAGGAGTGTCGACGTAATAAATAACCCGGCAGCAGGTAAAACTCATTCTCATACATCTAGTGGAGGTATGTACAACCTTAAGGAAGATCATCACCTCCAAGCTAAGTTTGCATCTTTAGCTAGAAAAGTCGAGGCACTAGAATTGAAAAAGAGTGGTCAATTAAAATCTGTTGAAAACATTGTGTGTCAAATATGTGAAATAAATGAACACTCAACCAATAACTGTCCAACCTGGCCTTCTTTTAAGGAATGTCTCCATGAGCAAGCCCATGCTTTAAACAGTTTTCAAAAGGTAAACCACAACCTATACTCACAAACATACAACCCTGGTTGGAGAAATCACCCAAATTTCAGTTGAAAGAGTGATAATAATAATGTACAAACTTCACAACCACCATTTCCAACACACCATAATTTCCAAAATTCTTATGGATATGCACCTCCTTATGCTCCACCTCCTAAAAGAAATCTTGAGGAAACATTGCATGCATTCATTGAAAAGCAAGAGACAATCAATACTCAACTTGCTCAAAATATGACAGATTTTAAAGATACTCTTGCAAAATTGACATCTGCTCTTAGTTTCCAAGAGAAAGGTAAGTTTCCATCTCAACCACAACAAAATCCCAAGGGGCAATACAATGCAAATGCAAGTAGTTACGGAAGCCAACACATGGATCAAGTCAAATCAGTCACTACTATTCGCAGTGGTAAGGTTATTGAAAAACCCACTCTTGAACCTTATGAGAAAGATGAGGAGTCAATCTCTGAGGGTAAGGAAGGGGTTGAATCTGAAAATTGCAAAGAAAATACTGATTCCCCGCCAGTACTTCTATTTCCTCAAACCATGACCAAACAAAGGAAAGTCAATCACAACTCTGAAATTTTTGGAATTTTCAAACAGGTAAGGATCAATATACCTTTGGTGGATGCTATTAAACAGGTTCCTTCCTATGCTAAATTTTTGAAAGATCTATGCACTGTGAAGAGGAAACTGAATGTGAAAAAGAAAGCCTTTTTGGCCGAACAAGTAAGTGTCATTCTTCAGAATAATAATGCTTTGAAATATAAAGACCCTGGTTTTCCTACAATTTCTTGCTTTATTGGAGAACATAAAATTGAAAGAGCCTTACTTGATCTTAGAGCTAATGTGAATTTACTTCCATATTCAGTTTTTCATATTCTCAATCTAGGTGAGTTAAAACCAACTTCTATAACTCTTTTACTTGCCGATAGATCTGTAAAATTGCCTAGAGGAATAGTCGAAGATGTGTTAGTACAAGTTGATAAATTCATTTATCCTATGGATTTTGTTGTCTTGGACACACAACCTGTTGAAGCATGTAATTCATTTCCTGTTATTTTAGGACGTCCATTTCTTGCAACTTCTAACGCATTGATTAATAGTAGGAATGGACTGATGAAGCTATCATTTGGAAACATGACATTGGAGATGAATATTTTCAACATTTGCAAGCAACCTAGAGATGATAATGATTTACAAGAAGTAGATCATATTGACGAATTAGTTTATGATCAACTTGAATCTACTTTAAGTAAAAATGAGTTGGAGGAATCTGAAGATTTGCAAATGATTTATTCCGAGGAAGAAATCACGGATGAAAAACGCACCGAGAATGTTGATGTGGATCTTTTATCAAAA
>NW_011506776.1:0-1796 GCF_000495115.2 Populus euphratica
TATTATCAACGGTTATTTTTATAGTTATTGGTCAACAATATTTTTTTTTTCTCTTTAAAAACAAGGAAAAAAATTTGTTATTTTATATTTTTGTTATGGGTTAATGAAAATAATTTTTTATTTATGTTATTATCTTTAACAAAATTAAAAGAAAGTAATAATAGTAATTGATATTGATAAAAATATAAAGTGACATTTAAAATTTATTACTCATTTCTCTTATTTTCAATGCATACAATCAATGCTCTAGAATTATAGTTGGTTCACTTTTATAAATTAATCATATTAATTATATAATTAATAACATCGTAATTATATTATATGTAAAATATGTAAATTAGTTATATAATTATATTAAAATTAACTTAACATGAAATATATTAAAATATAAATGGCTTTTCTAAATAGCTTTTTATCATTGGAATGCATATAATCAAAAAAGTTATATTTATACTATTCAAAAAGCTATTTTATTAATTTGGTTTTTTTAATTTAGCCTTTTGGGTTAGAGATGCTCTAAAATACTGTGAATTATTATGATATTTTTTAAAAGAACATTTTTTTCTTTGATCGTCAAACAATTTTTTTTTTAATTTTGTTCTTTGATATTTTATTAACCGTAAATTAAACTTGACAATTTATTTTGATTTGTCTACAGTATTAAAAAAGCATCCTGATATTAGACTGATACTTGTTTTTACAAAAACTAAATTCAGTTTTATTGCTTACAAAAAAATTGAAAGGGAGGCAAAACTGCAGGTTTTTTTAATTAAACTAGTTATGACATGCATTTTTATAAATTTTGGCCTCTAGAGTTTTTTGTTTTTACTTTTAATCTTTTTAATTTGAAACTTTTATATTCTGATCTAAAATTTAATTTTATTTACTTTTTAGTTCTTAAGTTTGAGAGAAGAAAGTGTTGTTGAAACATGGTAAAGGAAAGATAAAATGACCGGTTGTCTAGATTTTCTTAAGATCAATATTGAAAAGGATTTTTTTTTTAGTTTAATTTGATGTTTTTGAATGTATATAGAGATGTTTTAAGTTAAGAAATTAGTTTATTGAGATTGTAATGGTGTTATTAGTTTTTTTTAAATTTGAAAATAAGTTAAAAATGATTTTTTGAATAAAAAACTCTCCTTCGATTTTCCAACACCACTTTAATGGATGAAATCTAGGAAAATAAACAACATGTTATCTACCAAAGTCGATAATAACTTTATTTACATAAAATAAAAGGATGAAGAAAAATTCTTTGAGGAGAAATAAAAAGAAAAAAACTAGGTGTGTGATCTTGATTTCACATGCTTCTGCATGCTAAACCTTTAAACCTTTCTTTTTTGTTAGAACACACATGAAGACCCATTTTCTTGGCTTTTCATGTTTATTTTTCAATTTTGTTTTAGATATTTATTGAAATGCACTATTACAAAAAATTACTACTCAATTTCTCATTGTTCTTAAGAAATTCATTGTTTCAATATTCATGTTGAAATCAATGTTAATTTTAGAATTTTTTAAATCAAATAAGATTTTAGCCGGGTTAACTATTGCATCTCCAAAGTTAGTCCAACCACACTAATCAACTCCCTCATGAATTATTTTAAAATCTAGCTGGATTTCGTAACCAAATTAACTCCCAACTTGACTGAATTTAATTAAATTTTCAAAAGCCTTTCTATGTCAGCGCAAGCAAGGGGCTGGGAATTTTACGAGCCATCAATAACAAGTTTGGTTCACTGAAGCACCGACATGCATGGTGATAGGCTTGCATGTTCAAGCCCTTCCTGAGTGCT
>NW_011506649.1:0-1945 GCF_000495115.2 Populus euphratica
AAATTTGTTGAAAACGTTGTGTGTCAAATCTGTGAAACAAATGAACACTCAACCAACGATTGTCCAACCTTACCTTCTTTTAAGGAATGTCTCCATGAACAAGGCCATGCTTTAAATGGTTTTCAAAGGGCCAACCACAACCCATACTCCCAAACATACAACCCTGGTTGGAGAAATCACCCAAATTTCAATTTGAAAAGTGAGAACAACAATGCACAAACTTCACAACCACCGTTTCAAGCACACCACAATTTCCAAAATTCTCATGGATATGCACCTTCTTATGCTCCACCTCCTAAAAGAAATCTTGAGGAAACATTGCATGCATTCATTGAAAAGCAAGAGACAATCAATACTCAACTTGCTCAAAACATGACAGATTTTAAAGATACTCTTGCAAAATTAACATCTGCTCTTAGTTTCTAAGAGAAAGGTAAGTTTCCATCTCAACCGCAACAAAATTCCAAAGGGCAATACAATGCAAATGCAAGTAGTTTCGGAAGCCAACACATGGATCAAGTCAAATCAGTCATTACTCTACGCAGTGGTAAGGTTATTGAAAAACCCTCTCTTGAACCTTATGAGAAAGATGCTGAGTCAATCTCTGAGGGTAAGGAAGGGGTTGAATCTGAAAATTGCAAAGAAAAGGCTGATTCTCTGTCAGCACTTCCATTTCCTCAAGCCATGACCAAACAAAGGAAAGTTAATCACAACTCTGAAATCTTTGAAACTTTCAAACAGGTAAGGATCAATATACCTTTGCTGGATGCTATTAAACAGGTTCCTTCCTATGCTAAATTTTTGAAAGATCTATGCACTGTGAAGAGGAAACTGAATGTGAAAAAGAAAGCCTTTCTAGCCGAACAAGTAAGTGTTATTCTTCAAAACAATAATGCTTTGAAATATAAAGACCCTGGTTATCCTACAATTTCTTGCTTTATTGGAGAGCATAAAATTGAAAGAGCCTTACTTGATCTTGGAGCTAGTGTGAATTTACTTCCATATTCAGTTTTTCAAAGTCTCAATCTAGGTGAGTTAAAACCAACTTCTATATCTCTTTTACTTGCCGATAGATCTGTAAAAGTGCCTAGAGGAATAATTGAAGATGTGTTAGTACAAGTCGATAAATTCATTTATCCTGTGGATTTTATTGTCTTGGACACAGAACCTGTTGAAGCATGTAATTCATTTCCTGTTATTTTAGGACGTCCGTTTCTTGCAACTTCTAACGCATTGATTAATTGTAGGAATGGACTAATGAAACTATCATTTGGAAACATGACATTGGAGATGAATATTTTCAACATTTGCAAGCAACCTGGAGATGATAATGATTTACAAGAAGTAGATCATATTGATGAATTAGTTTATGATCAACTTGAATCTACATTAAGTAAAAATGAGTTAGATGAATCTGAAGATTTGCAAATGATTTATTCTAAGGAAGAAATCACGGATGAAACAAGCACCGAAAATGTTGATGCGAATCTTTTGTCAACAGTGACAAGAAATTCGACATCTGACATTACACCAATCAATGATTACTTTCCTAACGAATCCTTACTTTCCTAAAATATCAATTTTCTTGCTTTAGGAGATTTGCCAGCTGATTGGAGTACTCAAGACAAAGAAAAGTTTTTCAATGAAGTGAAGAGCTTTTATTGTGATGACCCTAACTTATTCAAATATTGTCCTGATCAAATATTTCAAAGATTCATTCCTGACAATGAGGTAAGTAGTGTCATTAAACTTTGTCATTTTGAAGCATGTGGAAGTTATTTCTCGTCAAAAAAGACTACTGCAAAAATCTTTCAAAATGGATTTTATTGGCCCACCATGTTCAAGGACATACATGCATTCTGCAAAACTTGTGAAAATTGTCAACTCTATGCATTCCCTAAAGAGCTAAGATTAAGATGGAGCAATCCTTATGAGGCATGCGATA
>NW_011506597.1:0-1994 GCF_000495115.2 Populus euphratica
TTTTTATAGGTTTTTTTTTCACTATATATAAGATTTTAAACCCTTTAATATATATATTATACATTCACAAGAAAGAAATAATATTTTTTTAAAGTTAAATAAAAAAAAATTAAAAAATAATATTTTAAACTTCATTATTTACAAATACATAACATATGTTAATTTTATATATATATAACTATGATTTCAACCCTTGCCTAACTCGATGAGTTGGCTCAGGTATACCATTTGACAAGGGAGTCTAATATATGGCGACCTAGTTGCTCCATTCAAAACCTGATATGATCTGGAAAATTTTAAAAAAACTGTCATTCCAACCCTAACCTTTTTCAATTAGGCTTAAACACGAAACAACAAATATCAAAGAAAAAAATCATAAAAAAAAGGAAAGAGTTAAGATAGGTAAATAAAAAGCCAGTATCGAATTGGATTGACATCACCAATCTAGTTAACCACTAAATTCATAAAAAAAGTTATAACATTATTATAACGAGTTATCCAGTTTAGCCATCCTTATCTTCCATTTTCCTTTATTTCTTTTTATTTTTGTTGGGTTTTTATTGGATCATGAATAATTAAAATTTTGGGATCAAACTAGAGAACCATAAAAGAACCGGGGATTGCAATAAAAAAATCAAAAAGTTATTAAAGAATAACAACAAAAAAAAAATCTTTCATTTCTCTTTAGTCAAGTCTTTATTATATTCAAGTGGAATGAAATTTAGGATTAAATTAAAGAATTATATAAAAAATTAAATTTAAAAATTTAATAGTTAATAAAGGATGAAGTGTTAAATTAAAAAAGATATGTATAAGTAGGATTAAATTTACAAATTTAATAGTTAACAAAGAATGAAGTGCTAAATTTTATATATATATAAAGATGAGCCAGATTAAAAAGGAAAAAAGAATTTGAATAGCACGGAAAATACACGCGCCAGCGTGTGAGGCAACTATCGTGTTTGAAGGGCATGTGAGACTTTCTCCAAGACCCCATAATGCCCTTCTTTGATGTCACCATGATGTGTCGCCAGCCCTCCTATCCTACAACGACACGTGTTGTGAAGGCTTGACGTGGCCCCGATACATTCTTTTTCTTTCCCTCTATTTCACTTGATTTTCGTGCAAGAACTGGAAAATTAAAAATGCAATTATAGGTTTACAGCCATCCACAATAGTTCATAAGGGGAGTTACAGTGCATCCTCAACTAAAATTAGTTATTTTTTATACTTATAATAATATGCATGCTTTTACGTGTTCAGCATTACGTACATTCACACACAATTTTTTTAATATTTTATCCAGAGTAAAATTTATTTCTCATGTTAAAATTGAGTAAAATTAATCTACAGTTTTAATTATAACATTATAAATTAATATCACCAGTGTGGTCCGATTTTGTGGTCACGTTAGAGTTTAGTGGTTCTGGTTCAAAATTTGTAATGGCGACATATAACTAATTAATCATGCAGTTTTTCTTGCGGCGCCATTAATAAACTATCGTTATAAAATACGAATAGCATAATTATGAGATCCAATTTAAGAATCAATCCAATTCAAGATTTAAATAGCAGATTAAATATTGACCGAGTCAATCTAACATTTAATTTTTTTTAAAAATTTAAATAATATTAATTCAGTAAAAAACAACCTTTTCTTTTAATTTATGGAAAGAACCCAATCCAATAAGCCAATGGTTTATTTCACATAATAGTGATGAATAAAAAAGAAAGCATTCACATTAATTTCTATTTATTTGCTGAAATATGTTTTTTTGAAAGCAAATTTTATAAAAAATGAATTATTAATTTTTCATGTTCATTAATGTTATAACAAAAAAATTAGTTAGAAAATAATTTTTAACGTTTGATTATATTTTAAAAAATGAGCTCAAATAAACTTATTAGTATTTTTTTACTTTATTGAAAGAATATAGATTAAATTTAATAGATAAAAAATAAAAGTAAAATAAAATTTAAAAAAATAATTTTAT
>NW_011506598.1:0-1993 GCF_000495115.2 Populus euphratica
ATTTTTATTCTAAAAACAAATTTTATTTGTATAAAAAATTGAAAAATTATAGATGAATAAAAAAAACTTATTCAAAAATTAAATACATATAAAATAATTTACAAAAATATCTCTATAAAAATTTAAATAAGTAAATAAAAAAAACACAAGTGAGTGATATTAATCGATATGTAAATTCAAAAAAATAGCTTTAGATTTATGGTTTAACTTGTCAAACCTCTAATACAGGTTGTGATCTTAATGAACTAAAAATATTATATGAAAAAAAAGCATTTTTATCCTAAGAATAAATTTTATTTGTATAAAAGATTGAAAAATGATAGATAAATCAAAAAAACCTCTTCAAAAATTAAATACACATAAAAAAATTTATAAAAATATCTCTATAAAAAAAATTAAACAGGCAAATGAAAAAAATACAAGTGAGTAATATTAATCAATATGTAAATTCAAAAAAATAAATTTAGATTTATGGTTTAATTTATTAAACTTAAATACAAGTCGTGAACTTAATGAGCTAAATAATTATTTTCTTTTAAGTTTGTGATGTATGTTTAAAACCTCAAAAAATAAAACCCTTAACATGCCTAAGTAATGGCAAGGAAAGGCGTAAGCGTAGGGTGGGCTTTCAAGACCAGACTTGCATGGCTAGCTCGGTTTATTTTATTTATTTTATATTTTAAAGGGGTGAGTAGTAATAAAAAAATAAATTACATAGATGACATATTAGCTTTTAAGACAGTTTTGGTGTTATTTGTGATCCCAGCTGGATTTTATTTACCGTAATAGTGGATGAAAAATTAAGTCAGTATATTTTTATCTTAAAATTCTAATTTTTAAGTTATTTTAATCCAAAAACATTTCATCAGTACTCTTTAAACATCCCCAAAACAAATCATTAACTAAAAATACCCATAAATTGTTAAAATACCTAAAAAATGTTAAAATACTAAAAATAAAATTAGGTTAGATTTACTATTTAAGTCACACCCTTTCATATTTTACATGGCACGCAACAAGAGCACTGGTCAAAATTTTTCTTAATATCCATTGCTCCTATGCAAATAAAGTGTTTGTTTCTGTATCCAATTTATTTCACATACTATTTTTAACTTTAAGAAGCATTAGATTGATGTTTATTGTGTTTTTTTATATAATTTTAATGTAATGATATAAAAGAATGTATTTTAATATATTTTTAATTAAAAATATTTTTAAAATGTAAATTAAATTACACTGTATTAAAAACAAGGATTCGACGCACATCTACTCTCACAACTAGTTTTTCAAATATGACGGAGGACATGTTCAATTGTTTATGTATTTGATTCCATTAAAACTTGCATTTAGTGTGTGTTTTATTTTGTAAAATATACACGATGGTTTTTAAAATATATTTTACTGAAAAATACAGTAATTTTTTTATATTAACACATCAAAATTATCATAAAGCATTAAAAAAATACTAATATAATGTTTTTTAAAACCAAAAACACCTTTTAAAAGCATTTTAAAACATAAACACTAGCATTATCAAACAAAACCTTGATATAAACATTTTCAAAAATTCAAACTTCCCATAATTACACATGAATAAATAACTTTAAACCACGTGAAAAAAGTATGGTAGATATACCCGGGATTGCTGTGGATTTTAGTATTAAAAAATTAAATTACCTGTCATTTAAAAATCAGATAAACCAGCGCTGAGAGGTAAAATTATCTATGTATTTTTTTTATTTAATCTTTATTTTTTTATTTTTTATTTTAGATGATTTATAAAATTAATTTTTTTTTTTATAATTTTATCATCTTTTTTTTTTCAATCAGGTTTGATTCTCTTCTTTTTAGATTGATTTTTTTAATATTAAATTTATTAAAAATTAATATTTTTTATTAAATTCTGGTACGATATTTCACCGGTTGTAATATTATATATTTTATAATTTTATTTTTTAATATTAAATTAATTGTAAAATAGCATTTTTAATCA
>NW_011506599.1:0-1993 GCF_000495115.2 Populus euphratica
TGAAGGAGGTGCAACAAATATACCCAAACTAATCATTACAATCAAATAAGAGTTGCATAAAAAACAACAGCAAATAAAAAAGGCTACCATCATAAAAGAAAGTAGAATACATTATAGACGAAAAGGTGAAATTAGAAATAAACCAACTTAAATAAGAAATATTATAAGAGCTAATAAGACATGCTAGTAAAATTTAACTAACAACCCAAACAAAAATCTAGTTTTAAGAAAGGATGAGCATACAAGAAAAATAGTTATATGCACCAACAAATGAATAACAAGTTAAAGGAAAAAAAAAAACTTAAAATAGACAAACACAGATTGCGACCCCAATATAGGGCAAACAATAACTCAATCTATAATAGAGGACTCGAACCCAATTGTATTATCAACCATATAAAATCTTAAACCACGAATAACAACTGAACTTGCATAACTAAGCAATAAATTGTTGTGATAATGTTACCCTGAGCAACATATAAAAATCTAACATTATTGATCAACATTCCAAACCAAGATAATAAATAACAATTATTTTTTTCTTTGCAAAACATTAGATAAAAAAAAAAGGAATTATAAAGTAATTTATCAGATTAAGCAAGACATGTCTTCATCATAAATAAATAAAAAATAGATACTATAACATAATCAATCCAAACCACAAGAATCATAAAAAACAAGAAGATGAAAATAGGTTAATATGATTTATCAAAAAGATAAAAGTTGTGTATCAAACTCAAAACATGTCCCAGACTAACAATAATAGCATAAAATAACTTTTACTATTTTGATAGAAAATAATCACTCAAACTACACCCAATCTAATTACTAAAACAACCTCGTCATTTCCCAGTAAACTATAACTCTATAAACATTCCTAATAACTTATCACATAATATTTTATTATATCAAAATCAACCAACAAACCTAAAAGTATATATCATAATTTTTTACCAAGTTAAGACAAACTTAAATATGAATTGTGCAACCAACATACAAATCAAACAATTCACATAAAAAACACAAACATAAAAATAATATAGCTATGTTAAGCTATCAGTATATATACCCTAACAGAGCATACAACTACAAAAACAACCATATTGGCATTATAAAGGATCAAAAACAATATAACAAATAAGAAAAAAAATCATCAATCAACCGTATATAACTTTAGTCAACCATGTCTAAACCAAATATGTAATGACATTGCCCTTCCTTAAAAAAACTAAACTTTTAAGAAAACAACAACCCAACATGATAATACAACTTAAAAAAAAGGATAGAATGCTTTTAATAGAAGACAATAATAAACCTTATTAATAAGCACAAACATAATTTATTCTAAAAGCAAAGACACAACAAAAAGCATAAAAATATACACAATCCAACAGCCAATAAAACAACAATTATAAACACATGAAATGTGAACAAGTAAATACAAAGTGACAAAATAAAAGAGAAAAACTCACATAAAAAGTCTAGTAATTCTAAAAGAAAATGGCATAAAAAGTCCTATTAATTCTCAAAGAAAAGGGACTTCAATTCTCTCTCTCACATAGTTTAAAAGGATTATTATGAAAAAAAATAATAGAAATAAGGTTAGCATCTACCCCACCCATACAATAACATGGCAAACAAAAATCAAATAAAAAGACATCTGTTATGGAAAACATAATAATTCCATAATAAAACTAAATTAAAATAAGCAAACTTAAAAGAAAAATGATTAACTTATCTAGTTGCATATTAACATAATTAAAATAATACACTAAAAGATTGTAGAATTGATAATTGGTTAGGACTGTCCAAAACCATCCAACCATTAAATCCCACCCGTACCAAACAAGTCTTCTAAGGTAAAAAATACAACCTAAAAGTTACAAAGTGGAAAATGCATAATAATGTCTACTAGCCCACATTACCATATTAGCAAACTAAACCTGACTCCAATTAACAAAGAAACGAGGCCATATCTATAAATTAAAGCTAA
>NW_011506829.1:0-1738 GCF_000495115.2 Populus euphratica
TCTGTGTGTACAAATCAAAGGACTAATTCCTTTTATATCAGCTATGGTCCATCCTAATGCATTTTTGTGCATTTTCAGAGTTTGTAATAACTTACCTTCTTCATGTGCATTAAGTTTGGAAGAGATTATTACCGGAAAAGTTTCATTTTCTCCCAAAAATGAGTATTTGAGATTGGATGGCAACGACTTCAAATCAGGTTTTGGTGGTTGAACACTTGAAGGTATGGACTTAATTGATCGTGGTGGCAATTCCTCAATTTGTGGCCTCCAATTACTTGTCTTTGATTCTTCCTGAAAATAAATCATTTCCAAATCATCAGATTCATCAATCTCAATTTCATTGGAAGTGGTTGGAAATTGATCATGAATTAATTTTTCAGTAAAGTCCACTTCCTATAAATCATTATCATCTCTAGGTTGCTTGCAAATGTTGAAAATATTCATCTCCAATGTCATGTTTCCAAATGATAGCTTCATCAGTCCATTCCTACAATTAATCAATGCATTAGAAGTTGCAAGAAATGGACGTCCTAAAATAACAGGAAATGAATTACATACTTCAACAGGTTGTGTGTCCAAGACAATAAAATCCACAGGATAAATGAATTTATCGACTTGTACTAACACATCTTCAATTATTCCTCTAGGCACTTTTATAGATCTATCGGCAAGTAAAAGAGTTATAGAAGTTGGTTTTAACTCACCTAGATTGAGATTTTGAAAAACTAAATATGGAAGTAAATTCATACTAGCACCAAGATCAAGTAAGGCTCTTTGAATTTTATGCTCTCTAATAAAGCAGGAAATTGTAGGACAACCAGGGTCTTTATATTTCAAAGCATTATTGTTTTGAAGAATGGCACTTACTTGTTCCGCTAAAAAGGCTTTCTTTTTCACATTCAGTTTCCTCTTCACAGTGCATAGATCTTTCAAAAATTTAGCATAGGAAGGAACCTGTTTAATAGCATCCAGCAAAGGTATATTGATCCTTACCTGTTTGAAAGTTTCAAAGATTTCAGAGTTGTGATTGACTTTCCTTTGTTTGGTCATGGCTTGAGGAAATGGAAGTGCTGGTAGAGAATCAGTCTTTTCTTTGCAATTTTTAAATTCAACCCCTTCCTTACCCTCAGAGATTGACTCATCATCTTTCTCATAAGGTTCAAGAGAGGGTTTTTCAATAACCTTACCACTGCGCAGAGTAGTGACTGATTTGACTTGATCCATGTGTTGGTTTCCCAAACTACTTGCATTTGCATTATATTGCCCCTTGGGATTTTGTTGTGGTTGAGATGGAAACTTACCTTTCTCTTGGAAACTAAGAGAAGATGTTAATTTTGCAAGAGTATCTTTAAAATCTCATGTTTTGAGCAAGTTGAGTATTGATTGTCTCTTGCTTTTCAATGAATGCATGCAATGTTTCCTCAAGATTTCTTCTAGGAGGTGGAGCATAAGGAGGTGCATATCCATGGGAATTTTGGAAATTATGGTGTGCTTGAAACTGAGGTGGTGAAGTTTGTACATTCTCACTCTTCCAACTGAAATTTGGGTGATTTCTCCAACCAGGGTTGTATGTTTGTGAGTATGGGTTGTGGTTGGCCCTTTGGAAATTGTTTAAAGCATGGGCTTGTTCATGGAGACATTGCTTAAGAGAAGGCAAGGTTGGACAATCGTTGGTTGAGTGTTCATTTGTTTCACAGATTTGACACACAATGTTTTCAACAGATTTTAATTGACTACT
>NW_011506600.1:0-1992 GCF_000495115.2 Populus euphratica
TAGGGCCAGCTTTCAAGCTTGACGAGAAATATATGCGGCGAGCTTTAATGGAAAATTATTTTAATAGACCGAAAGTTTAAAGAAGGATTAAAGGCAGTAAAAAATACAAAAACAACAACAATAAATGAACAAATCTACAACAATTGCTCTGCAATTAATTCAAGTGCGCAGGATCTTCATAGTTTATTTGTCAGTATACTTGTAATCTTGTAGGCCTGTAATCTCATGAGCTGATAATTTGTAGGTAAATAGCTTATAAATTTTTTATTTATTTATTTATATGGATGTTTGGTCAGGTTACGATTAATTTTATAAACTCTAAAATTAATAATTATATAAATTTTCAATAATTATTATATTAGCTATTATATTAGCAATCATATTACTCGAATTTAAAATTATAAAATAAATAAATTTATTAATCCTAAATTTTTATCATTAAATCATCAACTAGGTGATTTTTATAATCAAATTATATCTTGTACATGGTGATAGGGGTGATAAACAGTATGCTTGTAACCCTAAGATTGTAATCCAATAAGTATACAGTTTTGCTTATAGAAAAACTTAGAAAATACAAAAACAGTGTTATTTGCATTTGTAATTAGATTGGGGATAACTCCATATATATGAGTTCTTTGAGTGAGTTAGTAATTATTGTCTGCATATAAAAAGATTGCAAAGCTTTAAACTTACATTTAAGCTAGATTGGCACTTCTCTGATTTGAAAATGGTGGGGAGGATGCCTCCCCTATGGACGAAACTTAAAGACATGTTACAGGTGCGTTAAACCTACTGAAACGATACATATAGCACAGTTCCTCATCTTGAAGGCTCCAAGATTGAACAATGTGACATTGTAGCATGCCATACGGGAAATATCTTTGATTGTGAAATTGTATTTATGATGAGATTCCAGTACTGGATTCTTCAAAGATTTTCCTTCTTTTCATTCGCCTAACTTCGATATGTTCAACCATGTTCGCAGGAGGAAAAGTATAAGAAGATCCAGGACATATATGGTGAGCTTCAGCGCGAAAGAGAACGATCTGCAGCATTCCAACAACAGCTATGCATGATTCTCAAAGTCTCAGGGAACATGAAGAATCCATGTCTTTAAGAGTTGACGATATAATCAAGAAACTGAACTTGGTGACTTATAGTTTTGAACGCAGATGAACTGCAGTCTTTCAACGGATGCCAAACTAGAACATCGAGCTCACTTCTCTGGATTTCCACTCAAGGCTGAATATCAGTACTATACTACCATTGACATGAAACTTTACTGGAGAGCACTGAACAGAATGCATTCAAGCATTAATTCATTCTGGAGATGACATTTTGAGCTTTCCTCTGATCTGACATACAACAGATACTGGACTTGCAAAGGAACCAAATGCGTCATCTTTCCTCACTCAGATTTGAGATTTTCCTGGCAAGACCAGTTAATTGGTCCTGGACTTTGTTTCAACTTCCAACCATGAAACATGCTTTTCTGTACATTTGCCAATGGTGGCCTTCTGGGCACAAAGTTTAATTCCATTGTCGGCCAACAATGTCCAAAGATTCGGTGTAACAACATTTTTAAACATCTTATATTTCTATAGCACAAGAGATGAAAGGAAAGATCCTTTTAACAAGCCGCAAGCAAGCTGCATATATTTCGTTCTTTTTTCAAAGATCGGGGCTGATGGGTAATGTTGGATTCCCACCCTTTTCTATGTTTCATGTGGGAATGGAATGGTTGGAGCTACCCTCAATCAAGATATTCTCCGTTTCACCAAAGAAGAATTGATTAAATCATCCCAAATTTAGAGCATGAAGTGGAAGTTAAATCTTGCCTGTCTTATCCCACTCCTTGAATAAGTCGTGCCTTAACCTCCAGTCCTTCACAGAAAGCTTGACGACAGGATCGACCCCAGAGGCTATCATCACATGGAAGAAGGCTTCATAAAGTAGGGTCTTGGTCCTTGAGTCAATTCGGGGTCACCA
>NW_011506357.1:0-2259 GCF_000495115.2 Populus euphratica
AGCAACCCGGCGCATGCATTGTTGTGGATCTCCTTAAATACTTGTTTTGATATATTTTTTCAATTTACTCGATCCAATTAAAGTTTAAATAAGAAGAAATTAAGTTCAATAATAAAGTTAATTTTATATGGAATAAGTAAATAAATACATTAATTTTATTCTGCATGGGCTACTCTACGGGTGAGGTTAGCATATTTCTAGGAAAATACTTGTTAAAAAGATTACTTTTTGTAGGTATGTAACATACCTTTAATTTATTAGGTTAGAAAGTTTTTTTTATTTTAAATTGGTGTATACTATTTTATGATGGAAAATATTACAAATTATAGTGATTTGTAGTTAAGAAAATGTATTGGAAAACCTTTAGTTTCTTGAAGCTTGTTTAGTAAGAATAAAATTAATCAAATTAATGTTGTATTATTTAATATTGTATTTGAACTTTTTAAATAAGAGTATCATACTTTTAAATACTTTTAAATGAAGTGTAAATTTAATTTAAAACCTAAGAATATGGTAAATATTTTTGTAATGTTGTATAACGAACCAATAAATAATATTTAATTTAAAAAAAAATACTTTGAAATGATTTTAAAACAAATAATTAATGAAAAATGAAGAGTTGGGTTTGCATGGACTAGGTCAACTCGTTATTGGCTTGGCACATAGCTCTGCCCTAAAAAACTTTAGATGTATTAACTTTTAGCAAATTTGATTGCTAGAAAATATGGGTCTGTTGTTGTTAGCCTCCAAAACTTATTTTCATCATTACGCTTTAAAACACATTAAAATTATCTTAATTATTGATCTGAACATCAAAATGCCTAAATGCATGGCAAATGTCTTCTTTTATAGGCCAAAATTAGAAACTATTGATTTGATGACTAATTGATGAGTGGGTGACCAACTCTTGACTTGGTGACAATCCTTATCTTCTCTTGTCTGCCCAAAACGTCATTGATAACGTCAAAACTGGAGCCAGTTGCAAACATGAAAGTTGTAGGCAATTGTCTCAGCTTTCTTGTGTAAAAACTTCAGCTCATTTGGACTTCTAGAACTCCAGATATGGCCAAAATACCGAACAGTGCTCGGGCTGGAAGACAGATTCGGGCTTCTTTGTTGTTGCTACAATTTGGACTTGATAATGGCCTTTTTAGATCTTGGGCTCCATATGAAAGTTGTAGGCCTATGTCTTACCTTTCCATCCATATAAATTGGACCTAAATCTGAGATATATAGCTCTAGATATGACCCAATTACCGAACAGTGTTCCGGTTTGGATTGCACCGACATCTCTTTTCTAAGTTTGGTCATCTCTTTATCCTTTCACTTTCAATTCTTGAATTCATCAATCAATCCTTTCATTTATGTGATAGGCCTGCATTTAAAATGAATATTTACCACAAATTAAAGGTATCTTAGGTTATTAGATATATTATTATAAAACATGTTTTAGTTAAGGAGTTATTGATACTTCAAGTGCAAAATGATGATATAAAACCTTGATAAAAATACACTTTTAAGTACTAATCAATTATACATTTGATGTCAATTCGATTTGAAAGGGAGATTATGTGGAGGAATCAAACAAGCAAAGATTACAGTCAGCCAATAAACAGCTGAAACTTTTGATTGTGCAACCATTAATCACTTGAATAACCACAATCAGCTAACAAACAGCCATTATAAGGATTAATTTTTCTTTCCTCTTTATCTAGTCATTGAAATTAGTTAAATTCCTTGAAATTTAGGTTGAAAATTGATTTTATTACCGTTATAACTTTTTTATAATTTAAACTCTAATGTGAATTAGATTTTGTTTCCAAATTGATTTATAATAATATTCAAATATTAAAGTTGTATTCTTTCATTCATGACATATTAAAAATTTGATTTGCACCTTTCTCGAATTCAAAGATTTACCATTTATGTATTAGAATTTTAGCCTTGATGAGATACCCAAGCATATAAAATAAAAATATTCACGTTAATAGCAAATATTTTATGAAGTCCTTAAACTTTGATGATTTTTCTAAAATGATCCTTAATATGTTTAACTATGCTCAAAACATGGTACAAAAAGCATATCATAAGAGGAATAAAAAGATATTTATTTCATGATGATCAACAAGTTTGTTGAGTTTTTATTTATATTTGTATCGTGATAATTTCATCTTAATAATATAAATTCTTATTATGTTTTAATATAAAATAATTTTCTTGAAAAATATTTTTTTTCTTTTATTTTATTATCAAATTTCT
>NW_011506601.1:0-1990 GCF_000495115.2 Populus euphratica
GTGTCACTAAGTCAAGAGGTGGTCACCCACTCATTAATTAGTCATCAAATCAATAGTTCCCAATTTTGGCCTATAAAAGGAGGCATTTGCCATGCATTTACGCATCTTGGTTTCCAGATCAAGATCATGCTCTTGCTTTCTCTCTTTGTATTTTTTGTAATGTTTATGCTTTGCTTTCATTAATATCAAGTTTATGCCTTTCATTTCCTTAGCTAACTTTTATCTTATTTATGTTCTTATTTTGTTTATTTTTTTTTCTTTTATTATGTCTAGCTAAGTTTATTATGTCAAGGTGAAAAGGTTACACTAATGGTGT
The DNA here is from genome assembly GCF_000495115.2 of Populus euphratica. Taxonomy (NCBI): domain Eukaryota; kingdom Viridiplantae; phylum Streptophyta; class Magnoliopsida; order Malpighiales; family Salicaceae; genus Populus; species Populus euphratica. The sequence goes on from NW_011506601.1 coordinate 317, forward strand.
AAGAATAAGTATAGTGTAAATTCAATATGGACTTTAATGTTTGATACTAACATGTTTTGTATTTGTTATCTTTGTTCACTCTTTAATACTTTGCTTGTTAAATGACTAATCTTGATTTATTTTGTATAACACTTGGTACAACAAATGCTTGGCACTTTCATAGCCCATACTGTATGGTATAACCGACACCAGAGTTATGAAAGGAACTTGATTTGTTGTTAACATAAGTTATAATCATGAATGCTTGACGACATTTACAAGTATTAGCATTGATTGAATAAGATAACTAATGTAATCATGTTAACAATCTATAATCTGATTGGAACCTCCTTTGTGTGTGGTTTCCAATTGAATAATAAGAGTTTATACTATACTTGTTTGACATACCATTAGTGGATTCTCTAACCTTGACATTGTTTGTTATCATTATTTAATCCTTACATTAATTTTCCATCTCAAAGTTCTCATCAACTCTTCTTCGTTTTCTTCTTTTTCTTTATTATTATTGTTATTACTATTACTATTACTACTAGTATTATTAGTATTATTATTGCTACTATTATTATTGTTGTTGTTGTTGTTGTTATTGTTATTGTATTATTATTTATAATTTGCATAATTAACCTCCCTGTGGTTCAACCCCGATCTTGCAGGGATATTTACTACTTCAACACTTCTGCACTTGGGAGAAGACATTAATCTTTTAGTTGTGTCAAGTTTTTGGAGCCGTTGCCGGGGTGGTAAGTTCTTATACAAATTATAGCATTTATTTTATTTTCTCTTTTCACTTTTCTTGTGTATAACTTTGTTTCTTCTTCTTTTTTCTTCTTCCTTTTATTTTATACCTACACGTGTATGAGAGTGTGGTCACGTACATCAAGTGGTAGACTTTGTAGGGCATCCTCATCATTTTCAGAAAATATGGCTGAAGAAGATAATCAATCACTTCATAATGAGAATAATGAGAATAACCGTGCTAGAACACTTAAAGACCATATGAATCCCTTAAGAACAAGTGCACCATCATGTATAGTTTTTCCTCCTGATGCATCTCATTTTAATTTTAAGCCAGACATTATTCAATTTTTACCTTCTTTTCATGGCTTAAAATTGGAAAATCCATATTTGCATTTAAGCGAATTTGAGGAGGTCTGCAACACATATAATAATTTAAATTGTAGCATGAACACCATCAGATCAAAGCTTTTTCCTTTTTCATTAAAAGATAAAGCTAAAATATGGCTATAAAATTTAAGACCAGGATCCATTTATGCTTGGGATGAAATGCAATAATAGTTTTTAAAGAAGTTTTTCCCATCTCATAGAACAAACTCTTTCAAAAGACAAATCACCACTTTCACTCAAAAACCAGGAGAAACATTTTATCAATATTGGGATAGATATCGAGACTTGCTTACTACTTGCCCTCATCATGGTTTTGAAACATGGAGATTGGTTTCATATTTTTATGAAGGGTTAATACCTAGAGATAGGCAAATGGTTGAATTGATGTGCAATGAAACTTTTGAAGATAAAGATCCTGATGAAGCAATGGAGTACTTAGACTTGTTAGCTGAAAATGCTCAAAATTAGGACACCGCGGGTACTTATAAGGCACCGAGTAAAACTCAACCTCATACATCTAGTGGAGGTATGTAAAACTTAGGGAAGATC
>NW_011506603.1:0-1989 GCF_000495115.2 Populus euphratica
AAAACAAAGCAAGATTGAAGATCCCCCACCAAGCCAAGACCCAATTTGGTGGTCTCATCTCATGAATTGAAATCACCGATGGAGCTCTTCAAGAATCATTAGGAGTCATTTAGAGTCTCTCAAACCCTTCCAATTCCAAATGATAACTCTTAATTAGCATCGCAGATAAATTATGTAATCACTCGTGTGATTAAATTTGGTGGCATTTTAGACACAAGCACTACTCCTTTCTTCTTTTTCTCAGGCACACAAATTACTACTAGCCTGTAAAATTTTTTATTTTAAGGAATTACTCTATTCACTATAACAGCATTGGACCCTAATCTAAATAATTACATGGATATTTTGGACATTTAACCTAATTAATCCCTGAAAAAAGAATCTTTGGGGAGCATGGGATGACCCGAGAATTTTCTGATTCTTGCAAAAAGAGCAGAGAAAATCTGAACAGATAAACTAGTAGAATCCGAGAGATAATGCTTCACAGAAGATATATAGCTAGTCTGTTACTAGCCTCAGCTTTATTATTAATTTTGTGAAAGAAAAATCCTTTGGAAAACCTTTTATCAATAAATCTGAAACTCCATATTTAGAACTCAGCTCTTGTGCAAAACCAGCATCATCTTCATGGCACGCACGCATTTCCTCCTGGTTCACATCATCACTGCCACTGGCTCGAAGGTTTTCCATTTTGTTGTCAAAACGAAATTCTTTCACAGCTTGTATCCAAACTAAAAGGTACTGAAATGACATAAGATATGGAGAGAACAGAAAAGGAAAAATGAATCTCAATCACGCAAAACAAAATCAGCTACCCCATGTCTAGATTCAAAACTGATCTGGGTCACAAAAGGATGATCAAGAAGCTCACCCACAGTCCCTCTCTTCTTCCAGTCCTTCTCTAGACACCTCCTAACAAAGCTTTGAATCCTGCTGGATGCACTCTTCGGCATTTGCAATCTCTCCCCAAAGCATATAGCACACACCAATGCTGCCCAGTCTGGTTTCTCTCCACAACCAATCAATGGATAATGACCCACTAGGCACTCCAAAACTACCACCCCAAGCGACCAAACATCTCCTGCGAATCCATGATCTCCATTTCCATCCCATCTCTCAGGATCAATTCTCTCAGGACTCATGTAAGCACATGTTCCCATATAAGTCCCATATGAATCATGTTTTCCCACCACTACCCTACTCACTCCAAAATCTGCAATCTTAACAACTCCTTCAGCATTTATCAGTAGATTTGAGGGTTTTATGTCCCCATGTACTATCTGCTTCTCATGGAGATACTGTAACCCATTCAGAATGCACCGTGCCACACCAGATATGACATCCTCAGGCAATATTCTGTTCACAAGCAGAACATCATGCAGTGATCCTCTTTCCATGTGCTCCATTGCAAAGTACAAGTCATCCTCACTATCAAAAACAGCATGGCACTGGACAACGTAAGGTGAATCCACGCGTCTAAGGATCTCTGCCTCCCTTCCTGCTTGTTGTCGAATTATGGTGGAGTTTCGGTCGAAACGGAGGGTTTTCAATGCAAATATGGAGGAGCTGCGTTTGTGCCGTACTTTATAGACCGTGCCACTATTGCCATGGCCAAGAACCGCCAGTTTTTCCAGGTCTGAGAGCTTCTCTATGTTTGGAGAATCTGGACTAATGGTCAATGAAAATGACGGCAAATGGATCTGATGCCGGAAGTCAGCTGCAGGTATGGTTGGTGGTAGGGATAGCCTTAGTGGTTGTTGGTGCCTTCTCTCTCTCACGAAAGTCATTTTCACACCTCTTGCTTCTTCTCTCATCTCTGTGCCCAGACACTAAGCAACATTGTGGATAGGTACGGCAAAACCTTAGCCTAGCCGTTATATACACATGCGACTAGAGAGCTTTTGGGGGCACACACGTGCATGCTTGGCTACAGGGGGGTAACAAGTGGCTGTAGCAATCGCAACATCCACGGACAGGTGAGGTTTTTTC
>NW_011500554.1:0-24067 GCF_000495115.2 Populus euphratica
GTAGTAGTAATAGTAATAATAATAATAATAATAATACTAATAATACTAATAATAATAATAATAATAATAATAAAGAAACAGAAGAAGAAGATGATGATGAGAACTTGGAGATGAAATATTAATGTAAGGATTAAACAATAATAATAACAAATGTCAAGGTTAGAGGTTCCACTAATGGTATATCAAACAAATATAGTATAAACTCTTATTATTGAATTGAAAACCACACACAAAGGAGGTTCCAATCAGATTATATATTGTTAACATGATTACATTAGTCATCTTATTCAATTAAAGCTAATACTTGTAAATCTCGTCAAGCATTCATGATTATAACTTATGTTAACAACAAATCAAGTTCCTTTCATAGCTCAGGTGTCGGTTATACCATACATTATGGGCTATGAAAGTGCCAAGCATTTGTTGTACCAAGTGTTATACAACATAAATCAAGATTAATCATTTAACAAGCAAAGTATTAAAGAGTAAACAAGATAACAAATATAAAACATGTTAGTATCAAACATTAAAGTCCATATTAAGTTTACATTATACTTATTCTCACACCATTAGTGTAACCTTTTCACCTTGACATAATTAACTTAGCTAGACATAATGAAAGAAAGCAAAATAGATAAACAAAATAAGAACATAAAAGTTAACTAAGTAAAGGAAAGGAAATGAAAGGCATAAACTTAATATTAATGAAAACAAAGCATAAAAAATACAAAGAGAGAAAGGAAGAGCATGATCTTGATCTGAACACCAAGATGCCTAAATGCATGGCAAATGCCTCCTTTTATAGGCCAAAATTGGGAACTATTAATTTGATGACTAATTGATAAGTGGGTGGCCAACTTTTGACTTGGTGACAATCCTTATCTTCTCTTGTCTGCCCAAAACGTCATTGATAACGTCAAAACTGGAGCCAGTTGCAAACATGAAAGTTGTAGGCAATTGTCTCAGCTTTCTTGTGTAAAAACTTCAGCTCATTTGGACTTCTAGAACTCCAGATATGGCCAAAATACTGAACAGTGCTCGGGCTGGAAGACAGATTCGGGTTTCTTTGTTGTTGCTACAATTTGGACTTGAAAATGACCTTTTTAGATCTTGGGCTCCATATGAAAGTTGTAGGCCTATGTCTTACCTTTCCATCCATATAAATTGGAACTAAATCTGATATATATAGCTCCAGATATGACCTAATTACCGAACAGTGTTCTAGTTTAGATTGCACCGACATCTCTTTTCTAAGTTTGGCCATCTCTTTATCCTTACAATTTAAGTTCTTGAAGTCATCAATCAATCATTTCATTTATGTGATAGGCCTGCATTTAAAATGAACATTTACCACAAATTAAAGGTATCTTATATTATTAGATATATTATTATAAAACATGCTTTGGTTAAGGAGTTATTGATACTTCAAGTGCAAAATGATGATATAAAACCATGATAAAAATGCACTTTTAAGTACTAATCACTTAACATAATAAACTTAGCTAAACATGATAAAGAAGAAAAATATAAATAAACAATATAAGAACATAAGTATAGTAAAGAAAATGAAAAGTATAAATAAAAGATTAATGAAAGCAAAATTTAAGCATTGCAAAAATATAAAGAAAGAGAGCAAGCACATAATCTTGATATGAAAATCAAGATGCCTAAATGCATGACAAATACCTCCTTTTATATGCCAAAATTTAGAAATATTGATTTGTTGACTAATTGTTGAGTGGGTGGCTACATTTTGATTTGGTGACAATCCTTATCTTCTTGTTTAAACAAATATCATTGCTAATATCACAATTTGAACAGATGATCTTCGTGAAAGTTCTAGGAAATTATCTGGGCTTTTTAAAAAAAAATTAATGCATTTAGACTTGTTAGACCTAATGACTGAACAATATTCTAGTTTGGATTGGACCAACTTCTCTTTTCTAATCTTAGCCCTCTTTTTGTCTTTTCAATTTCAGTAGTTAAACTCATCAATCAATCCCTTGATTTATATGATAGGCCTGTATTCAAATTGAACATTTACCATAAATTAAATGTATCTTATATTATTAGATATGCTATTATAAAACATGCTTTAGTTAAGGAGTTATTGATACTTCTAGTGCAAAATGATGATATAAAACCTTGATAACAATGTCCTTTAAGTATTAATCAATCAACGTGGGCCAATCATGGTTAATTCATAAAACTTGTAATCTAAGATATGAAATTGTGATAAACTTAAGGAATCCAAATTGAAACAAATTAGGAAGCTGAATTCTAATTTACAAGATATTGAAAGGCCAACCATAATAATTAAAAAAAGCATTCAATTAAACAAAAAAGTCTAAAAAAGAGGCCCAAACAAGCCTAGATCGATGGTCCACGCTATGTTGTGGCCCATACAAACTTGTTTCTAACATAAAAAAGAATGCTCAAGCGATACTAGTATTTTTAAGGAAGAAAGGAAAATTTTAAACTCGGGACTTGACTGAATCCATTAAGTCGGGGTTAATTTAATAATATGATTACTATTTTTTTTCAATGAAAAAAAATAAAAAGACTAAAGATCACCAAGTTTATTTTTAAAAGTAGTGAAAAATCATATAAAAAACAAAAAACAATATGGAGCCTAACTTCCAAATAAATCAAGAAAAAACTAGAAACAAAATGAGCTTAATAAATGAAAAAAAAAACACTTGAATTTTTTCCCTGCAACATAATATTTTTTTACAACCTTTAAAAGATTGTAAAAACATTAGATGTGACATACTAGATGATTTTTTAAAACAAATATTGAGCAATTAATTTAATTTTATTTAAAAAATAACAAAGAACAACAAATAAAAAGACCCACGGCAACCCAAGTCATTTTCAAAATCAATGAAAAAACCTATATAAAGCAAAAAATGAAAAAATTACAGAGTCTAATATCCAATTAAATCAAATGATAAAAGATAACAGTAAAAAACCTGAGTTTAAAAATGGAAAAAGAAAAAGAAAAAGAAATGAACTCGTTAAATCCTAGATCTAAGATCAATCAATAATTAATTTAATATTGAAAAATAAAATTAAAAAAATATCAACTTAAAAAACTTGTCAATGTAAAAAAAATAACAATAAAAAAATAAAAATAAAATCTTATATGTAAATCAAATAAAGAAGGATGAAAACATAACAAAAGGTTTAAAACTATCTTAAATAAAATAAATATCAGTCAAATGAATATGAACCAAATTTCAAACAAAACAATTATTGAAAAATAAAATTAAAAAAAATAAATTCAATTCTATAAATTTATTGAGATAAAAATAAAAATAATTAAAAAAAATAAAAATTAAATCCTAAAAAAAAATAGAAGAAATGTTGTGAAATGTTTTAAGGCCAGACATGGAAACAAAAAAAAAAACAGAGAAAAGATCAAAAAGCTAACCACCGCAAGATAAAAATTATTCATGTCACATGTACTGACGAACATGGTAGTCCTTGTTGTGAAGAAATATAAGACATCAAGAAAGCTTGTTTTTTTTTTTGTCAGAAGTTATCACACTTATCATCTAAAGATCTAGGTGGCTCACTTGTAGGCATGATCAAAAAATAATTCAGTAATTTTTATTAATTAAAATATCAAATCACTCGTGGGACCACGTTATTATTGCAAATAAAAAAACATGAAATTATGAATATGCCCTTAAAATTAAGCTTAAGATTTTTTTTATTCTAATGCTAATAGAGTAATTATACAGTGCATTGTAAATGAAAATTTCAAAAAAACCATGAGACCCAGGTTTTTTTTTCTTTTTAGGACAAATAGGTAATTTAATTGTGGAAAAATTGCAAAAAGGTTTAGATATACCTGAACAATTTTTGAATGACAAATAAACCATATCAAAAAAATTCTTTTAAACTTCAAGGCCAATTCATTGGGTTTTTAATGAAGAGCAAAAACGTAATCTCACCATTCCAATTCAAAGTGACTTAAGGCATGTGTACAATGTTTTATCCACTTACTTGAAGTTTTTTTTTATTATGTATCTTCATTGATTTTTTTTAATTTAATAAAAAAAAATTTCAATCATGATCACCCTTTTTTTTTCTTAGTTTGATATATTTAATGTTCTTAATTTTATTTATTTATTATATTATAAGGTAAAACAAGTTTATTTAAATTTATGTAACCAATCGCAACTTTTTCTTATTTTTTTTTAAAACACTTGTAGCTTTTTATTTTTATTTTTTTAACAATAAAATTTTTATCTTTAGCCCCCAATGTAGTATAGGTAGCACAGGTCACGGGAATAGCCTTTACTAACCATTTTCTATGTAAGGATATATAAGGTTCTTTTGAAAAATTTCATAATCCTATATATATATATATAAAAGAAGATAATCAAGAGATTCCTAAAACTAAAATATTAATTTCAAAAAAGTCGCAGCCTTTATCTTGTCTTGACTGGTCTTCTGAGGAAGATAATCAAGAGATTCCTAAAACTAAAATATTAATTCTTTAATGTCAATAGGGAAATTCCAAAAGATCTTTGGTTGATTGGAGATTTAAAAAACCCTTTATCTTGTCTTGAGTGGTATCCTCTGTGCCCCCATCAATGTACGTAGGGTAAAAAGATAAGCACAAGTCTATATTTTGCCTTCATCTTTATAAACCAAATAATTTGGTTTTATATTCCATATAACATTAATTTCGGTGTCAAATTCTCAATACGTAAATGGATCGGAATCTAGGAACTTCAAATTTAAAATCTTAAAGTTTAACTATTTGTTTATAGAAAATACATATTTTTTAAATTTTGTTTGGGTAAAACAAATTAACTCTAAAATTAAAAAAATAAATATATTTCTGATTTTATTTGATATAAGAAATCATGAAATACATGAGTTTGAACCAGTCAATAATACGTGAGAATGTGAGAAAGATTTTTTTAGAGTGGTTTTTACTTTAAAAATATTAAAATAATATTTTTTATTTTTTTAAAATTTATTTTTAACATTAAAACAATTTAAATATACTAAACAATAATTTATTTAAAAAATTAAATTTTAATAAAAAATATATTTAACCTCAATGCCAATCCCACACGAAATTGAAAATTATATTTGATTGAAAGCAAGTCATCCTTGCCTTGATTGGAGCCTCACGAGCTTTATCCTCACCATCTTTATCCTAATGTTATGAGACAGGTAAGAGAGAGAGAGCGCTGCCTTTTCTTTTTTGAAAAGGTCCTTAAAGAGTAGATAAAGTGATGGAAATGTTGGAGTTTGTGCTTATTCGACTTTACACTCGAAAAATGAAGAGATCTTAGGGCTGTACCTGGAAGACTGGAGTTCTCCCACACAACTGAGAGGTTCGAGAGAAATCCTTTTTAATTACTAGTACTCTTTAGATAAGAACCAGCTTTGTGGATGCTAGATACTACTGCATATCTCAACTGAGTTTTCTTTTCTTCGAGTGACAAATATGTTGGAAGGAAAAGCACTAATAGAAGACACAGACATGCCTTTTAATATGCAAATCCAAGCCATGGCTTGTGCTTCTCAGGCCTTGGACCTCTATGATGTCCTGGATTGCAAATCCGTTGCTTCCCACATCAAAAAGGTACCATCATTCTCCCTCTCCATCACACGCATACACACATGCATAAAGCACTTCCTTCCCTTTACTTTCCTTCTTCTTTTTAGTAGATCTTTCACGACTAAGTATTGTAACATGGTTTTGTATGCCTCTTGAGGCAGAGATGCACGGTGTTTTTCTTTTCCCCTCCCCTTCTGTGTGATGAAAATTTATAACCCCTGATGGCTTAATCTGTGTTGATACGTGCTAGAAAATGCTCTTAATTTTAGCTGATTCTTGTGTGGTATGATTGGCAGGAGTTTGACCTGAGATATGGAGGTGGATGGCAATGTGTGGTGGGATCAAATTTTGGTTGTTTTTTCACTCATTCTAAAGGGACTTTCATCTACTTTACGTTGGAGACACTCAATTTCCTAATCTTCAGAGGAGCTTCTTCTCCCTGATTAGATCAAGTCTCTGCATTTGATTGTCTAGAAAGTTCCAGATGTGCAAGAGGGAGTAAAAAGTGGCACCATGTAGAGAATAGGAGGATCGAATAGGAAGAAAAGAAGAGGTCACATGGGGGTATTTAGCCTTGTAATGCTTACGAGGGGCGGTTGCAGTGATCTTTTTATGTAAATATGGCAGCTAGTTATCTTGTGTTTTTCATTGCTGATTCTCGTTTTGCCTTGTCTGTTTTTGGTTGTGAGCTATCTATCATTTGATGAGCTACGGCTGTTCATGAGCTAGTTCTAGTTAGTGAATAACCAGCGGTTGGCTAGTAACCTCATCAAAATTCGTAGCTAACAACCAATACTAACTAGCTTTCGTGAACTTTTCAAGACGCTAGGAAATTGTGGAGTAAGCTTATAGAAGACGCCCTGTAGGATCAAAAGAAATCTACATGAGCACCTAATTCAAGGCTTATCAGATAACTGTAGTCAAAGAGGCTTTTAGCTGAACCGTGCCGTCAAGTTCGAAATGAAATGGTCTGCCATAACCCATAACAAATATACTAAAACTGATGATTGATTCTATGTAGCTCTCTATGTTTTTTTTTTTTCATCGCTATAGTACAGTGTGTGGTGTTTTTTTCCCTTCACATGAAAATTTGCTTGCCTTTTGGGCAATATAGATTTATTTGATGATAGTTTTACCAATTAAATATATCTCCAAGGGTAACAAAATAAAAGTTTTCTTGGTATTTTTTTTATCCACATTATAATTATAAATATATTTTTAGATTTACAAAATTTAATTCATCAGGATAGGATTAGAAGTATTATGGTTTTTAAGCAATAATTATTTTATCTATTATTAGTTTGGTCAATAATAATTATGTAATTAAAAATTAAAATAATATTTTTAATTTGAAAAAATTACACACTCCAGTTAGAGCCGTTTACGTGCTTTGGGTATAATGTATGGTGGCTTCAAGTACTTAAAAATGAGTTTTTATTGTCTTACTTTGTTTTTTATTATCTCTTTTTTTATTTGAAGTGACGTGTAATATTCATATATTACTGGTTTGTCACCAACGATTCTTTCTTTTCTTTTTATTTTTTTTTCTACTCATTTTTCTCTTATAACCTGATAATTATCCTATGATTTTCATTGTTGTTGGTATTTCAAATTTGGTTTTTTTAGTTTTGATTTCTATTTGTTTTTTCATTTTTATTGTTAAAGTTTTTTTTTCAATTTTAGCCCTTGCTTTTTAATTTGTATAGATAGTGTTTTTTTATTTGATCTTTTTATTTTTAATTTTTTTTATGACTTTTAATTTTATCCTTTAAGGATTTTTTTTCAATGATAATAATGATTTTAATTTGATCCATTTTCTTTTGATTTTTTTATTGTTTTTCTTAGCCCTTTCAAAGTTTTTATAGTTTTCAATTCTATCATTTAAATAAAGTTCATGACTTTCATTTTTTCAAGAAGAATAAGTGATGATAATATTAATAACAATAATAATGATGATGATTATCCTAATAAAAAAATAATAGTAATGTTAGTTGTTATAATAAAAATAATAATAATAATAATAATATTGATGGTAATGATGATGATGATAACTAAATTAATAATTATAATAATGATAATGATGATGATAATATTATTATTAGTGATAGTAGCAAAGAAAATGATGATGATAATGATAAAATTAAAATAACAATGATAATAAAAATAATAATAGTGGTAGTAATAGTGACCAATACTACTGTTACTATTAAGAGTGGTAGTAGTAGTAGTCTATTGATAGTAATAATGGTGGTGATAGTAACAATAATAACAATGAAGATAATAATAATAAAGATATTTATAATAATATTAATAGTGATGATAAATGTTGTAATAATAGTAATAATAGTAGTTTGTTATAATAGTGATAGTTGTGATGGTAGTAATAATTGTAGTTAAAATAATAATAATACTAATAAAATCATTATTATTAGTAATAATGATGATGATAGTGACGGTGATGATTTTAATAATGATGTTATTTATTAATATTAGTAGTAATAATAATTTTGATCATCATTCTTTGAAGTGTTATTTTTTAAAATCTTTTTGTATGATTGAATTTTTCTTTCTCAATTTTATTATTTAATATTTAATTTATTTAATTTATTGAGAATTAAATTTCATGATTTTTATAGATTGGATGCTTCAAATCTAATGACTCGGGCTACATGTTTAAAAAGTTTAATATATTTTTTTAAGAGTTTTATAATTCTTTTTATTTTATTATAGGATCATTCTAGTCATATAATCTGAATAACAGGGTTAATAAAAGTCTCACGTGTTGGTTTTTTCCTAACTAGCATTGTTATAAATTTATCGTAACTAATTTTTAATGTTTTCTTTTTTTACTATATTTCAGTATTTGAACATTTTTTATTTATTTATAAGAATTAATAGTCAAAAATTATAGACACCAAAACTAGTTAGTTTCTATAGCATCACATCCCACGTGAGGCTGAAGCACAGAATTTACAAGACCGAGCAATTCTTCAAGTACCCTAAGCTCATTTTTATGGGCAACAAACCTGCACCCCTAAGCCAACCTCCAAGCAAAGCAGACACAGGCTCAAGATAATCAATATGAGCACCCTGTTTAAAGTTCACTTTGAACCCACCGCATCAATGACTTCAATTGATGATAGGGCGGGTTTCCTCTGTTTTAGAAACATAGGAATACCACCCCCCCTGTGGCTTGTTGGCTTCGTGTTATACAAAAGGATACTAAATTGTTAGGATAATAGAATTGTTAGTATGTAACTGGTGTCCTGCCTATCTAAATTTACACATCGATGTAACTAGTATATTTGCTTATGCTTTGTCCTAGGTCATAATATTTTTGAAGTAGCTGAGATCAAGTATAGATTCTAAACCTAAATACTTTGGATCTAACAGCCACAAAAAGACTCATAAACCTCGGGTATAACGTGACTATGAGACCCAAAATGGTTGGATCAGTCGTGACTGCTTGACCCAAGATGTTTGAGCCTAACATGACTTGCTAGACAAAGTTGCTTGGGTCTAGTGTGGTTGATAGATCCCAATAACTTCTAACAAGGTTGTTTGACCCAAGTCGTTTGGGTCTAGCACAGTTGCTAGACCCAACCAAAAAGAGATAATCAAAGAAAACAAAAAGATGAAGAGGTAATTGAGTCTCGTGTTATGATCTGGCACTTGAATTTGACGTGGTTTCCAGAGTCGACCTAAATAGCTTGGGTCTGGAAACCACACTATACCCTAGATACTTGGATCTGGAAATAAAGCCAGACTCAAATAGATTAAATCTAACATGGTTGCTAAACACACTTTCAAATAATTAAAATATATTTTATCCTTTAAAAAGATAAAAAATAAGCTTTGTATATACAAATATTTTTATTCCTTCACACTGTAAATTTGTGTAATTTTCTATAATTATATGGAGCATTCATGTTGACTTGAAATTGGCAATAATACAAACCCACATTATATATCAATCCCAAGACGCTTAGGTCTAACTTGGTTTCCAGACCCAATTATTTTGGGTCTGGCTTGGTTATCAGACCTAAGATACTTAGGTCAGGGGTGGTTTTATTGAAAAAAAATAATTATTTTAATAAAAAATAACATGAACACCTAATAATCTAATGATTTATGGTTTGATAATTATGATAAAATATTTTGTCACTCTCACAAGCTACTTTGTAAGAATAAGTTTTCAAATAGGATTAGTAAAACATTTCTTAGCTATTTTTCAAATTGAAAAGTTTTGAAAACATCAAAATAGATGTTTTAAAATTTAATAGTGACCAAAAAAGAGACAATAAGAAAAAAACAAAAGGATGAGGAAGTAATTAGGTCTGGTGTAACGGGTACTAAACCCTAGTCATTTGGTTTACTAAAGTAAAGGACCTTGGGTCTGTCAACCATATCAAACCTAAGATATTTAGGTTTGAAAACCACACTAGATCCAAGTAGTTTGGATCTAACATAGTTGTCGCACCCACTGTTAAATAGTTAAAAAACATCTTATAATCAAAGGTGTTTGACCTAAGTTTGATTGAGTTTAACAAACATCATTAACCCACTTTTATTTGGATCTGGCAGCATGCTTAACCTACGTTGCTTGGGTCTGATAATCATGTCTAGCCCAGTTTTTAAGGTCTAGAATTATGCTTGACCCATGTTTTTTTTGCAATGAACATCACAATTTTCTTCGTGAGAGGGTAAAGAGGGAGGGAAGGAAAAACCCCCCACTTAATACTCCTTTATAGACCTCCTCAGCACACGAGCCTTATTGTTGTGTCTGGGATGGCGAGGCGCATTGAAAGATGCCCTAGAAGATGACTCTTGGTTCTATTTGGGGCTTGCATGCGCCACCCAAATAGGGAGTGACACCTATCCACTAGCGCATGCCTAACATGTATCAGTTATTTCTTAATATAAATAATAATTTTATAATTAAATTATTTCAAATAAAATAAAAAAACAAAAAAGCCCTTAACTCAAATGTTAAAAATTTATGGGGCAAATCATTATCTACACGACAACCTAAAAAAACCCAAATGAATCATTTTATCATCGATCATTCTCTCAATCCATGTATTTTCCATTGAAAAGACAATTCTACCCATAACTACATGCATAACAAGTTTCTTTGGCAAGAATAATTATATTATTACACTACTTGAATCCATAATAATCTGTCTAGATGACAGTAAAATAATGAAGAGAAAAATCAAAGTTTTAGTTTTTAGATGTGATGATAATGCAGCTGCAATCAAGACACTTGCTGTTCCGAAAGTAACCCATCTTAGATTCACAAGAATAAAATAAATCCATCTTTCTCACCTGGCCATTGCTAGGCCAACTTGATGGTGTGGCTCCACGCATCAAAACTATATAGTTACTGGAGAGAAAAGTCAATAGCTGCAGTCCAAATGCTAGTTGTTTATTTAAGCAGGAATGTAGCTTCAAACATACAGCTCATATGCCGAAGACATTTTCTTATATTCAATTCATCTTTTGCCAAGGCCAGGAAACAATGATCTAAATGAAGCAAAATAGACAGTTCCGGAAGCAAGGTGAGGCCACCAAACAACCTTGCATCCACATATCTCCACCTCAAAATCAAAGCACGGGAGTTAACAATGGTTTGTTTAAGAAGTGCGCCTCCAAATTGCCAACAACAAGGTCAGCCATTTCTTTCCTGGTTTCCACGGTGCCACTCCCTACATGAGGCAAGAGGACTACATTTTCAAGCCCAAAGAGTTCCTCAGGTACATTAGGTTCATCTTGAAACACGTCAAGCCCAGCACCGCCTAACCGGCCTTCAACTAGTGCAGAAACCAGCTCAGGCTCATCAACATGAGGACCTCTACCGACATTGATAAGAACACCCTTTGGACCCAATGCATTGATGACTTCACGATTGATAATGTGGCGAGTTTCTTCAGTTAATGCACATGCAACAACGAGAATTTGACAGTTGGTAGCCAACTCAACAACACTAGGATAGTACTTGTATTTTACATCTGATTTCTCTGTTCTAGTGTGGTAACTAATTGGGCAACTAAATGCTTCAGCTCTCTTGGCAATCGCCAGGCCAATCCTGCCCAACCCAATAATGCCTACTGACTTCCCAGTAAACTGAAAAAGGAGATCAAAGAGGGTCAAGTAACATATAGATAAGGCATAAAGCGAAACTCTGTAATTATATATGATCTGGTCACACCACGTACCCAGCTGACTGATACATCTGCATGGAGGTTAATTGCTAAAGAAAATTGCATTATAATTTATAGCAAAAGACAAATACTAGCTATAACTGATTAAAGTTCCTCACTGGCCTACAGGTGGACTTCAGGGGAAATGAAACATTAGCAAGACAAGGGAGAGAAACAACTAACAGAAGACCTCTTGCTAGTGCTGAATAAAACACACATCACAATTTCAGGAAAACAAAAGGATGGCAAATGAGCACATTTACATCCTGGCATTTCAAATTAATAAAGAAAGCTTTCCACATTCAACCTCCAAAGAAACATGGAAATTGTGAAACCAACCTTATTTTGCACTTCAGGGATTCCATTTACACTAGTGAAATATGTGGCCAAAAGAAGAAACGTATTCAAGACTAAACAAATAAGATATCTTAACAGGAAGATCATTTGACTACAGAATGAGCTAGGCAGGACTAAATACATGGAAATCTCTTCTCTTAAAAGATGGTTCCATTTGGGTAATACACCCGAAGTAAGCTATTTCAGCTTCACAGGACATAAAAGAAACAAACTATGCTTTGCGCTGTATGCTCAAGCTTGAGTTCCTAAAATATTAAATGTCAGACCAGCAATCCAATTACATGGAGAAAGCTAAGATCAGGCTTTGATATTCTAACAAGTGAAAACTGAGCAATAAAGAACTCAACTCAACCATGATTCTGTCAGTGAAGAACATAAGATTGCTGATGGATAGCACCAAAAGAAACCTACTAACAAATAATTGAGAAATCTGATGCTAGTCGTTGCGAGAGAAATAGGTGACCTTTGAAGTATGGTTTTACTGTTTGTCTGTTGTAGCTTAAGGGCAAGAAAAAGGAATCAACACAGACTATACAGTCAGAATAAGTGAGAGACTGAACTCATACAGGCTCACACAAGCTCAAGATCGGCAATGACACAACCCAAAGTTCGTGCCATTTAACAAGCTAAATGACCTCACATTCAACTAGGTGATCTTGGAAAAAGCAAACCTACATTTTCGTGAAAAAGGAATCTACTTTACTGATCACGCAACATATACAAGCCTGCCAATATTTTTCAATGCCAATTTTCAAGCAGAAAAAACATAGAAATTTTAGTTCTTTCAGTCTCCAGGGGATTTAAAAGACACAAAGTAAACTTGGAATCCCAAATCATTTATGTATGCAGAAGATCCAGATCTAGAAAAAAACAACCAAATACAAAGCCCACGAGCTCATGATTCAATTCAATTCGTTGGACACCAAACAGTTAATAACACTGAAAAATGCTTTTTCATAACTTAGATAAACCTAAAATTCAAATGAATCAAAAATAGGTTTTTATCTCCTTGCAAAAAAGTTTAGCAAACAAGCTATTCTTTTTTGTGACATTCATTACACTACATTTGAATTACTATGAAAACAGTTCCAATAGGCATACCAAGAGTACCAAGTGAAGCACTGCAATCTGGATTTTCTTGAGAAATGTAACCCAAAGTAGTTATTACTTCATCAATATTGAGAAGGACAAATACGCAAACCTGTAAGAAATAGTAATCTATTTGTAGAAAAGGAGGAACAGCCAAAGAAGATGACACAAGCCTACCTTCTATACAAGAATTTACTGTACCCTGCAGCCCCATAAGACCAAACACTTGCAGCATAACTACTCTTGACTAACTAGAAAAAACCAATCTGTAATTGTGAATACATCACAATAGTTTATCCCTACTCTTTGAAAACTTTCTGCTGTCTATTTGTTTCATGTTTGCTAAGTTGAAATTGGACAAGCCAGCTAGCCTACCGCAGACAAGTTGAGCTACAAATATATTCAGGATTGAACAATTAATATTGTAAAGTACACAAGCATCATATCATAAACAATACGTATACCAAGTATTGATTAGAATATTCCGCTCATTCAATCACATAAATCTTCCTAACCCTCTCACACACCCTTCAACTAAACATTCATTAAATCTAATTTAAGATTTTTACTTCTCAGCTCACACATGAAAAATCCCATCATCCAAGTTAAGTTCATTTATTTCCCGATAAAATTTAGAATGTTTTCAGTTTTCATACAATTAAAACATCCAGAAACACTCATCTGAAACAAAACAAAACAAAAATAAAAGAAAAGAAAGAAAATCAAAACGGAAAACAAGGGCAGAATAATAATAACTTGAAAAAAAAAAAAAACAAACCTTAGTGGTCAACTTGTAATCACCCCTTTTCCACTGACCACTCCTAACATAGCGATCACTCTGACAAAGCCTCCTCAAGACAGCCAACATCAACCCAATAGCCAAATCAGCAACATCATCAGTCAAAACATCAGGGGTATTAGTGACCCTTATACCTTTCTCTCTACACTTGGCCAGGTCAATCTTGTCGAGTCCAACACTGAAACTGGACACGATTTCGAGGTTGGGCAACTGGTGGATGAGCTGTGCGTCTGCGCCTGCGCTGGCGTTGCCAACAACCGCGCGGATGGAGGCTTTGTTGGAATTGAGGAACTGGGCTTTGTCAGGAATGGAATGGAATTTGAAAAGAGTGAAGCGTTTCTCAAGTTGTTCGACGAGGTAAGGATCAGGTGGTGGGCAGGTCATCAGGACACCTATGGATTCCATTGCTTGATTCAGATGATAGATCGATAGGTGTTTTTCCTTGTGTCTCCCTTTTTGTATTATTGTATGGTCAGTGTGTTGCGTTGCTGTTGTCGCTCCTGCAGGAGTTCGTGTATTCATATTTTATGAACGTGTTGATTATACCACTCCCTTTTTTTCAATTAAAAAAATGCACAACAACTTATATTGTTTGGCAAAAATCAGTTAAATGAAAATTACTTGGTTAGATTCTACAGGGTTGCAACAAATCAAATGATTTTATTTTAATTTATATTAATTAAATAATTTCAATTATATTAATTTAACTAAATTTCCAATTAACTTTGCTACAACCATTTAAAAAATGATCATAAGAAGTTAATATAAATACATAAAAAAATTTATAATATCAATACTTTACATTAAAATCTATTCATTTATTCTAATATTACAGATGGATTTATTAACTTTGTCTGTAAAATTAATATATCATTATAATTATTGATTTTTTTATTTTTTTCTACTATAATTCTCTTGATATATACTAATAAAATATTTATATTAGTATTTACTAATAGATACATCGATGATATATTTAATGAGAAAAACTCTCCACAATATATTAACGAAAATATTATATTGAATTGTTTGTTTATATTTATCAATTTTTTGATAATGGATGATGTATAATGAACTCAAACAATATTTATTTTGAAATCATTTCTTGAAAAATCAACTTGTTTCTAACCAACCAAATTTCTCATACTATGCCATAGCCTAACATTAGTATTTTAGTGCTATGAAAGCTTTGAAATTTCCCTTTTACAAGTAAAGATCATCATGTAAAAGTTATCAATAGTTTAAGGTATGCACCATCGGATGTTCAACTATTTCATAAAACCATTCCACAATTTCCAAACAACTTAACAAAACATGAAAAAATGATCTACAATTTTTACAACAAAGAATAAAAATTGCCATGTGTTTTATCAAGGCCCAATAATTGATTGTGAGCTCCGAAAATTGAAAATTCATAAGCATTCTAAAGATGGAAACAAGTTTAATAAACTTAATTAATAAAATAATGATTCCTAGTTTTTTCCATTTAAAGTTAATTAGGAGTTCGTGAATAATAAGCATCAAAGATCTAAATATTTTATGAAAAATTGTGACATATTGTATAACAAAGATAAAACTATGATTCTCAAGTATAAAGGTTATAAAGCTAAGTGTAGAGCCATCTAGAGAAAATTCTTGTGTTTTATTAAATCTAAATAATAAAAACAATCTCAATTGTTTATATAGGAGTCTTAAAAACCAACCTAAATAGAAAACATAAACTTAATAGAAAATAAATAATTAAAATCTGAAAATATATGGGAAAATAATTACAATAGCCAAAACAACAACTTTAAAGTTTAATTTTGAGAGATCTAACGCTTTGATAAGTGATGAAATAGCTCCCCTAAAAACAATCTTGGAAATCTTATAAACGAATTTGAACTCGATCTAAAAGTCAAATATATTTTTATTGTGGTTTTAAATCAAGTTATTAGTTTAGACATTTTTTTTTTATCATTTTTATCTATTAATTTAATTCATAAATCATGAGATAATTTTTGCTGACTTGCATAACCAATGAAATCAATAGTCACACAAATTAAAAGAAAAGGCACTCCATTTTCAATTTTGGTTATTGACTGAGCTAGGAATCAATTTCCAATTCCCTTGAAAAGAAGATATGGCAGAATATAATGTGATTTAATATAAGTCATGATTGTCATGTATTTATGAAAACACTTATCTCATTAGTTTCTTGTGATTTGTTGTCAATGAAGATATAAGATGCACTCACGAAGATCAGTTATTTCTTGAGAGATATATATATTTTAGCAAGTTGAATGTTGATCATATTGAAAGGCTTGAAACGAATATCGTCGAGACAATATGCAAACTTAAGATGATATTTCCTTTATTATTTTTTTGACTCAATGAAGCTTCTATCTGTACATTTACCGTTTGTGGTAAAAGTTGAAGGATTGATCCAATATATATCTATTCGAGAGGTTAGATATTACAGTTGCTATGTAATTCTTAATTAAATGTTTTTTTTTTATTTTTTTAATTGATAATTTTTGTTTAATTCTATATATGTAAGTACTTATTCAATCTAAAAAAAAAAGGTTAAGAACAAGATGCCTATATTGTTGAGGAGATCTTAAAATTTATCTCATATTATTTTGAACCTCATTTGAGAATAAGGATAAACCGTGTTCCACGGCATGATAATGGTAGTGAAGTGCTTTCCAGTGGGCACCCACACTTAAAAATATTATAAAGGGAAGATATTTATCTGAAATAGAGTTCAGATAAACACACAATTATATCTTATTTATCTATGATGAGCTGAGACTTTTTATTAAGTAAGTAGATGTTCTAATTAAAATTTTGTCAAGAGTGTATTATTTATATATTATGATATCATAAACTCATATAATTTGGAAAAACCTGGCAACATCAACAATACTTACTATCCAATAACTCATAGCTGACTGAATTCTAAATCTTTCAATTACAAAATGAATAATTTACCATGTGGTTTAAAACACATGTAAGTCCTATCACAAACTCATTATCTCTTGTAAGGTAATTAACTGTATCTCAATATTATAGAATATCTGTTTATTGATTATTTTTGTATTTAATATACAAGTTTTATCAAATGGGAGGTAGTGATGTTATTTCACTGTCTTTATTAAGCTTAGGCCCTAAAAGAAAAGTCAAGTGCTATAATGAGTATTTTGTCAATGGATATGTCTTTCTTACTGAAGAATATGAACATGGAAGAAAGACATACCGACACGACTAAAAGATTGATGTCTTCTCCCAAGTGCTGGAGTGTCGAGGTAATAAATAACCCAGCAAGACCAGGGTCGAACCACAAGGAGGTTAATTGTACAAATTATAAATAATAATACAATAACAACAACAACAACAACAACAATAATAATAATAATAATACTAGTACTAGTAGTAGTAGTAGTAGTAGTAGTAGTAGTAGTAGTAGTAGTAATAATAATAAAAAAAAAATAAATAAATAAAGAAATGGAGAAGAAGAAGAAGATGAGAACTTTGAGATGAAATATTAATGTAAAGATTTAACAACGATAACAATAAATGTCAAGGTTAGAGGATCCACTAATGGTATGTCAAATAAGTATAGTATAAACTCTTATTCTTCAATTGGAAACCACACACAAAGGAGGTTCCAATCAGATTATATATTGTTAACATGATTACATTAGTCATCTTATTCAATTAATGCTAGTACTTGTAAATTTCGTCAAGCATTCATGATTATAACTTATGTTAACAACAAATTAAGTTCCTTTCATAACTCAAGTGTCGGTTATACCATACAGTGTGGGCTATGAAAGTGCTAAGCATTTGTTGTACCAAGTGTTATACAACATAAATCAAGATTAGTCATTTAACAAGCAAAGTATTAAAGAGTGAATAAGATAACAAATAGAAAACATGTTAGTATCAAAAATTAAATTCCATATTAAGTTTACACTATACTTATTCTTACACCATTAGTGTAACCTTTTCACCTTGACATAATAAACTTAGCTAGACATAATGAAAGAAAGAAACATAAATAAACAATATAAGAGCATAAATAAGATAAGAGTTAACTAAGTAAAGGAAAGGAAATGAAAGGCATAAACTTGATATTAATGAAAATAAAGCATAAACATTACAAAAAATACAAAGAGAGAAAGCAAGAGCATGATCTTCATCTGGACATCAAGATGCCTAAATGCATGGCAAATGCCTCCTTTTATAGGCCAAAATTAGGAACTATTGATTTGATGACTAATTGATGAGTGGGTGACCAACTCTTGACTTGGTGACAATCCTTATCTTCTCTTGTCTGCCCAAAACGTCATTGATAACGTCAAAATTGGAGCCACTCGAAAACATGGAAGTTGTAGGCAATTGTCTCATATTTCTTATGTAAAACATTCAGCTCATTTGGACTTCTAGAACTCCAGATATGGCCAAAATACGGAATAGTGCTCGGGTTGGAGGACAACTTCGAGCTTCTTTGTTGTTGCTACAATTTGGACTTGAAAATGACCTTTTTAGATCTTGAGCTCCATATGAAAGTTGTAGGCCTATGTCTTACCTTTCCATCTATATAAAGTAGACCTAAATCTGAATCTATAGCTCCAGATATGACCTAATTACTGAACAGTGTTCTGGTTTGGATTGCACCGACATCTATCAATCAATCCTTTCATTTATATGATAGGCCTGCATTTAAAATGAACATTAACCACAAATTAAAGGTATCTTATATTATTAGATATATTATTATAAAACATGATTTAGTTAAGGAGTTATTGATACTTCAAGTGCAAAATGATAATATAAAACCTTGATAAAAATGCACTTTTAAGTACTAATCACACCCTCAACCAGCTTATTATTAGTCCCTAGTAATCAAAGCGTTAAAATAGAAAAACAATTTGCAAATTCCACAAACCAAGGTATTCATCATTTAACTTCCATTAATCTATCCAGATAAACAAACTCTTGTTAAATTTATATACCTGCTCAATACATCTTAACAAGATATTCATAAACCTTTCTTTTGTGCTCAATATATCAACACATAATTATGGGGCTTTTCTTGAAAGAAAACAAATTTTTTTTGTTCTAATGTTTAAGGTTAACTTTCTTGGGTTGGGATTATTATTTTTATCTTTTTTTTTTAATATATATACATATAATTTAAAACACTATGCATCTTTAACCTATGTAATGAGCTTTCAGCTAATGACTCCCAAACTAGTTGGTCTTAGGGCATTAGGTGTTGAGACACCTCTACGAGCTTAGTAACTCGGGTTGCAGATTTTGATATGTAGATAGTGCAATGTTTGATTCCCTTAAGCTTTTCTCCTCAACCCATGTAACAAGCGTTGGGCCAATAGCTCCCAAGTCAGTTGACTTGAGGGTATTAGGTGTTAAAACACCCCTTCGGGCTTAATTGCTTAGGTTAAGGAGGCTACGAAACCAAACTTATCTACATTTTTATTATCATCAGTTTTATTTTTTTATTTTTTTTTGCATTTTTTTTTGTTTAAATGTGTGTGTGAAAATTAAGGCTTAAGAATATATGTTAAATGAGTATATGAGCAGAATTAAGTGACAATAATGCAAGAGTTTGTAAATCTGAATATTTCAAGAAGTATTATAATAGACCTTGTTATGAATGATTACTAAGATGCATCTCAAGAGTTATAAAAGTTCTCTTTACTCTACCATCATAGTAACAACAATTTTGCACATGCTTTATGAAATAGAAAACACAGTTTTTTTTTTTAGCTACTACCCTCTCTCCCCAACTAAAACAAGACATTGTCCTCAATGTTTAAAGGTAGAAAGATAAAGTATAGAAGATATCACCTGAAATAACGAATATTGACAAACCTGAAACACACTGAAACAAATATAAGTAACAACAAAACACAATAATAAAACCAAAAGACACAAAGATTCACAAATGAAGGCTCAAATCCAATCTAAGCTTTTTACGGCTTTCCTTAGTTGACCAATTTATGCGACTCATATAAGGATCAGTTACAGGAATGAAAGATTGTAGTTGGTCAATCAATTGTTTAGCAGTAGCAGCAGAGATTATGATTTGTCGTGCAGAAGATGTTAGAAATTCCTGTTCCACAGCATGATCAAGAAAAGACAACAACTTATCATAATAACCATTAACATTTAACAAACCTATGGGTTTATGGTGAATGTACAGTTAGGCCCAAGATGAAATATGAAAGATCTCTTTCAATGTGCCTAGGCCACCTGGTAAAGCAATGAAGGCATCAACATGGTTAAACATGGCATTCATTCGAGCTGACATTGTGGAGACCTGAAGTTCCTCTCCAATTTTTTTTCCAATGATGTCCCCTTGTGCTAAAGCTTCGGGGACGACCTCCAAAACTTGACCACCTCTTAAAAATACAGCTATTGACACACCTCCCATTAACCCAAGATTGCCTCCCCCATACACTAAATGAATCTTTCTCTCAGCTAGCACTTGACCAAGATGATTTGCTGATTTTAAAAACTCCTTTTCTTTCCCAGGACTAGATCCACCAAAAACACAAATATTTCTTATATGATGACATGAGGAACTTGCCATTTCTACACACTTATGTATTTGTTGAATGTATGGGTTGAGTAGAAATGAAAGAAAGGAAGAGAGGATTTTATAGATGAGAAATTAGAAAGACAATCATACCACCTATATGTAGGCCAGCTAGAGTCTCACACACTTTTTCTCTCTCTTTTTATTTATTTATTTACTATTGAAAAAGCATGTGTATGTACAGGTAGTTGTGATTGTGGCTCACATCTTCCCTTGGTTTTACATCCAAGAACGACTTAAACGCTCTCTATGGGTCGGGGATAGGCTTCCCATCCAGTTTTCTTAAAAACTGGCAAACAGGGTCTTTTTTAGTCAGATTCCCAAGACTAAATCGATCATGTTCTTTATGAAATAGTGACCATAAATCATGAATTACACGATGCACATCTCCACTAGGATGCATCTCAAGAGTCAATAGAAGATTATCTAAAGACTCCTTACTCAAGCCATCCTTAATGAATTGTATTTTATCTTCACGGTTTATAGATACCATTCCTAAAGAACGACATTGTGCATTAGAAGTCCATTTGGCACATCGATGATAAACTTTCAGTTGTTTTGCACGACGTTTCTTTGCAAAAGTGCTTTTATCTATTTTAGGCATGTTTGAAATGAAGGAGTTAGAGGACTCACCTGATAATCAGACCTTTGCTTCAATCGGACCAACGAATATCTTCAGGAATTCTATGATTCATTAACAATCTCAATCTTGCATATCTAGCACGGTAAATTTTTGTAATCGCATTCTCATTGTCGGGAATGAATCTTTGAAATATTTGATCAGGACAATATTTGAATAAGTTAGGGTCATCCCAATAAAAGTTCTTCACTTTATTCAAAAACTTTTCTTTGTCTTGGGTACTCCAATCAGCTGGCAAATCTCCTGAAGCAAGAAAATTGATATTTTTATGATACCAAGGCATTAGACTAAGAGAAAGTAAGGATTTGTTAGGAAAGTAATCATCGATTGGTGTGATGTTAGATATAAAATTTGTTGTCACTTTTGATAAAAGATCTGCATCAACATTTTCGGTGTGTTTTTCATCCGTGATTTCTTCCTCAGAATAAATCATTTGCAAATCTTCAGATTCCTCCAACTTATTTTTACTTAAAGTAGATTCAAGTTGATCATAAACTAATTCATCAATATGATCTACTTCTTGTAAATCATTATCATCTCCAGGTTACTTGCAAATGTTGAAAATATTCATATCCAATGTCATGTTTCCAAATGATAGCTTCATCAGTCCATTCCTATAATTAATCAATGCATTAGAAGTTGCAAGAAATGGACGTCCTAAAATAACAGGAAATGAATTACATGCTTCAACAGGTTCTGTATCCAAGACAACAAAATCCACATGATAAATGAATTTATTGACTTGTACTAACACATCTTCAACTATTCCTCTAGGCACTTTTATAGATCTATCGGCAAGTAAAAGAGTTATAGAAGTTGGTTTTAACTCACCTAGATTGAGACTCTGAAAAACTGAATATGGAAGTAAATTCACACTTGCACCGAAATCAAGTAAGGCTCTTTCAATTTTATGCTCTTCAATAAAGCAAGAAATTATAGGACAACCAGGGTCTTTATATTTCAAAGCATTATTGTTCTAAAGAATGACACTTCCTTGTTCGGCTAGAAAGGCTTTCTTTTTCACATTCAGTTTCCTCTTCACAGTGCAGAGATCTTTCAAAAATTTAGCATAGAAAGGAACCTATTTAATAGCATCAAGCAAAGGTATATTGATTCTTACTTGTTTGAAAGTTTCAAAAATTTCAGAGTTGTGATTGACTTTCCTTTGTTTGGTCATGGCTTGAGGAAATGGAAGTACTGGCGAGGAATCAGTCGTTTCTTTACAATTTTCAGATTCAACCCCTTCCTTACCCTCAGAGATTGACTCATCATCTTTCTCATAAGGTTCAAGAGAGGGTTTTTCAATAACCTTACCACTGCGAAGAGTAGTGACTAATTTAACTTGATCTATATATTGGCTTCCGGAACTACTTACATTTGCATTGTATTGCCCCTTGGGATTTTGTTGTGGTTGAGATGGAAACTTACTTTTCTCTTGGAAACTAAGAGCAGATGTTAATTTTGCAAGAGTATCTTTAAAATCTGTCATGTTTTGAGCAAGTTGAGTATTGATTATCTCTTGCTTTACAATGAATGCATGCAATGTTTCCTCAAGATTTCTTCTAAAAGGTGGAGCATAAGGAGGTACATATCCATGAGAATTTTAAAAATTATAGTGTGCTTAAAACAGTGGTTGTGAAGTTTGTGCACTGTTGTTCTCACTCTTCCAACTGAAATTTAGGTGATTTCTCTAACCAAGGTTGTATGTTTAGGAGTATGGGTTGTGGTTGATCCTTTGGAAACTGTTTAAAGCATGGGCTTGTTCATGGAGACATTTCTTAAAAGAAGGCAAGGTTGGACAATTATTGGTTGAGTGTTCATTTGTTTCACATATTTGACACACAATGTTTTCAACAGATTTTAATTGACCACTTCTTTTCAATTCTAGTGCCTCAACTTTTCTAGCTAAAGATGCAAACTTGGCTTGGAGGTCATGATCTTCCCTAAGGTTGTACATACCTCCACTAGATGTATGAGGTTGAATTTTACTCGATGCCTCATTAGTACCCGTGGTGTCCCAATTTTATGCATTTTCAGCTAACAAGTCTAAGTACTCCATTGTTTCATTAGGATCTTTATCTTTAAAAGTTCCATTGCACATCAATTCAACCATTTGTCTATCTCTAGGTGTTAACCCTTCATAGAAATGTGAAACCAATCTCCATATTTCAAAACTATGATGAGAGCAAGTACTAAGCAAGTCTCGATATCTATCCCAACATTGGTAAAATGTTTCTCCTGGCTTTTGAGTGAAAGTGGTGATTTGTCTTTTGAAAGAGTTTGTTCTATGAGATGGGAAAAACTTCTTTAAAAACTGTTGTTGCATTTCATCCCAAGCACAAATGGATCCTGGTCTTAAATTTTGTAGCCATGTTTTAGCTTTATCTTTTAATGAAAAAGGAAAAAGCTTTAATCTAATTGTGTTCATGCTACAATTTAAATTATTATATGTGTTGCAGACCTCCTCAAATTCCCTTAAATGCAAGTATGGATTTTCCAATTCTAAGCCATGAAAAGAAGGTAAAAGTTGAATAATGTCTGGCTTAAAATTAAAATGAGATGCATCGGGAGAAAAAACTATGCATGATGGTGCACTTATTCTTGTGGGATTCATGTGGTCTCTAAGTGTTCTACCACGGTTATTCTCATTATTCTCATTATGAAGTGATTGATTATCTTCTTCGGCCATATTTTTTGAAAATGATGAGGATACCCTACAAAGTCTACCACTTGATGTACGTGACCACACTCTCATGCACGTGTAGGAATAGAATAAAAAGAAAAA